>NC_056734.1:593037074-593172074 GCF_019279795.1 Protopterus annectens | reverse complement strand
TAACAATTCTTAACAATGGATGTGTGACAGACCCTGACAATGCAGAACAGTGAGGAACATGGACTTTTTAAGACTCAAAATGAGGAACAGATCTTTATAATGAGGTACATTTGAAAGGTCTGGAGGAATATGTTAAAGTATTTATATAGACGCACTCTTAGCATTGTGAACATATAATTACTAAGCTCACATTATCTGTTCAAAACTGTTTCTTTGAACAATTGCTGAAAAACTTGTAACAATATCACAAATGCTAGAACAAAAGAGAGTTTCCCACAAACACAAAACTACCAATTCAATGAAACTTTAGGAACTTAGGTCTGTTTATGATGCAGTTGCAAGATCAGTCATGAATGGGATAGACATATATAAGTTCACATGGTTCACTCCAGAATATCATTTTTTTAACAGTGTCAAAATACTGAACACAAGAAGCACAGATAAAGTATATAACTGTATCCATACATGTAGTGCAGTATTCCTTACTAGTATTCCAGTTATAAAGATGACAGCCGCATCGTCTCCTGATAATACTCCTCCAAAAACAATAACATTCTTGCCCATAGAGCAGAGGAGGGCTGTGTAACGTGTTTCTTAAAGGGGGCAATTTATATCTTGCAATCTGATAGTCATGTAGTCTAGAGACAAAAAAATCTCCCCAGCCATAATGCACAGAGTTCTTCAAATTGCAGACTTTCTGGATAATTCCTCTCGCTAGATCCTGAATGTTTATCAGAACATGTTACAGCACAAATTCTGGACAGCCCAGTTAGAGATGATTTCCTTTTTAGGTTCCCAGCTCCTGAAATATAAAAATCACATGAAGAGAAAGGTAAATGTATCAGCATCAGGAAGAGGCCTTTCCTGCCATTCCCTCTTTTTACTGAAATTTTCTTTCTTCCAATAAACATTTTAATGAGGGACTTCTCCAAGAGCCTCCTTCAACTTAGAAATCTAGACATATGCAGATTTTTTATTCAGAAAATCATATACATATGCACTTCTTGTTCCTCAAGATGTGCTATAATCTTGCCCTACGAGGCATGTATTGTTGCCTTAACAATATCCTTAGATTTATCTCTTTACATATTATACTTTTTTAAAGATAAGTTGAAGTTGCCGTTCAAACTGTGTTACCAGCTTTTCATCTTTTCATAGGATGATAGGTTCATAAGAGGTGTACCTTAATCGACCATAGTTATATGGTTGCTGTCAGCAGAGCGATTCTATGATCAGCACCAACTACCCCTGTCTATGAGGGAAATAGTTGCGAACCCCAGGGTGAATTTATGGTCACCTATCCAATTGTCAAGTTTGCCCTTAAATAGGGTCATTGAGGAGCTCTGCTTCATGTGAATTTGGAACTTAATCCAGAGGAGTGGCAATCTCTGGGAGATATATCTGTCTCTCCAGCATGGTTTTGTTAATGTCACAGGCTAGGTTGAGATCCCTGGAGCTAGTGACTCTTGTCCCACTTGATTTGTGGATGTACAGCATTTCCTTTAGGGCAGAGTCAGAGACTGCTCTATAGGCCAGGCAGAGGTCACCTCTCAGCAGTCTGTATGATACAGAGTACAGTGACAGGGCTTTCAGTCTTTTTGTATAAGTCACATTTTGGAGGCCCTGGATTATCTTGGTTAGAAACCTCTGTGGTCTCTCCAGTTGCTGCAGGTGCCTGGTGAGATACATACAGAAGGAAGTATTATACTCAATTAGTGGTCTGTTAAGGTTCAGTACAGCAGAGTTATAACCTCTTTAGTCTTGGATGTAATGCCCTTACTTATGAGATGCACCCTATAGAAGGCTTTCCTTACCACTATGGACACATGGTGATCGAAGTTTAGATTGCTATCAACCTGTGTTCCCAAGTCTTGCACGCTGAGTTTGAGCTTAGAGGGGTGTTTCCTGTATCAAAATTAGCAGGGGATACTTCTTTGCCAAGGGGAATAATGAGGCATTTTTTGTGTTTAGTTTTAGTCCATGACTTTGGCACCAGTCATTTGTCTGCTTCAGCCCTTTCTGTAACATGTTTATATTCTTGGGGGACTCAGTGATTGTGCCTAGTTTGCAGTCATCTGCAAACTTGGTGAGCCACAGGCCACCTACTTTTGCCTGGACCTCAGAGAAATAGATTCCAAACAGTAGAAGGCCCAGCACAGATCCTTGTGGTACCCCACCAGTAACTGGTATACTAGTGAAGGTGTACTCCTGCTTTGACAGTGTGAATTTTGTTGGCGAGCCAGTTGGGTACTCATCTAGTGATGTATGGATTAATCTCTAGCTGGGAGACTTTCTCAATTATCCCTGAGTGGGGTGTCAAAAGCCTTGGCTAAATCAAAATATGTGGTATGTACTGCTTTGCACACATTTAGTGCTTTGGCGACATTCTCAAAGAAGTCTACCAGGTTTAATAAGCAATATCTACCCTTAATGAAACCAAACTGAGTTGGGTCAAGAGCTTGAAGGTTGCCCATGTTCTTTTGATAAGATCCATGATGATTCTTTCTAGATAAGGCTGGTTAGGCTTATGGGTCAATAGTTTCCTGGGTCAGTTGATGGATCCCCCTTTGAGCAAGGAGATTACTGTTGCTGTTCTCCACTCTGCCAAAACCAAGCCAGTGCTCAGGCTATGGTTAAAGATCATGCCAAGTGGTTTGGCTACATCTTGTTTTAGATTGTTTAGTAAGCAACCTGGGATGTTATCTGTTTCCAGAGGCCGTGTTTTTGGCCTTAGAGAGTGCTTTTATGACCTGCTGTTTGATGATACTCAGTAGAGGACTGGTGTCAGGAATGCTTTGGAGGTATGACTGGTGGGGACAGAGGGGTGAAGTTATTGCCAAATATGTCAGCTAGCAGGTTGTAATTTCCTCAGGTTCAGTGTGAATGCTACCATCCAGCTATCCACTATATGTTTGGCACACAGCTGGGCATTCCCTTTTAGGTTTCAGATGTAGCTAAAGACTGCCTTATGGTTAGCTTTAGCTAGGGATGCTAATTTAGTCTCATAACTAGCCTTAGAAGACTTTACAAGATATCTGATTTGCGTGTTCAAGCTGTGAAGGGTATTCTTCCTCTGCTGAGTAAGTTCCTTCTTTTTCTTAGATATTAGTTTCTTTCTTTTGTTATATAACTTATTTATACTTACAGTCCACCAAGGTGGCTTGCTGCTTTGGGAGGACCTAGTTTTAGTCCTGTCAACTATAACTGTATCAATACATTTATTTTAGTGACTATAAAGGGTATTTGTGTACTCTTCTGCATAGGTGTTACTGTTGGCTGTGTTAGCAGAGGCTTTGAAAATGTTTATACCATCGCTTAGTAGGTTATAATTTGCTTTGGAGACATTTTTCAGTTTTTTTTATTCTCCTTTTTTTATTTCTCCAAATCTTTTGGGTTTCTAATACCATGATGGGAATTGACCCCATTCCTAAGTCAAATTAGGATTAAAGTTCATGAAATTATTATTGTTTCACTCTTTTGTGTCAACCAAAAGTGCTCTTCGCAGCACCCGCAGTGTGCCCAGTAATGACTCCTTCTGTAATTCGTACTGAGTTACATGTATTGGTAGCATATCTAAATACGATTGTAGACTCTTTTTTTATAAGACCTGTTGGTCTTACTGTTATTGGAACTATCGGGGTATCTTTCTTTCACATTGCTTTCATTTCTGCTTGCAGATCCCAATATTTTATGACTTTGTGTCTCTGTGCACAGGTCACTGTAGTCACTGGGTGTGCAACTTCAATGATCAATGTTAATTTTGCATTCTTTTCTTGGACCACTACATCCAGTTTTCTAGCATCTGTCTTTTGAACTGTTGGTAATGGACGCTCCCATGTGATGTAGATGTCATCATTTTCTATGATGCTTTGTGGGTCATGTTTCCAGTGTTTTCAGCTACTTCAATACCATAATGTTTGCACAATCCCCAGTGCAGCAGTCTCACCACATTATTATGCTTTTCAGTATATAGTCCTTCTGCCATTAGTATGTCACAACCCATTTTTTGTTCCTGTGGGGGTGTCAGGTTTGATCTTTAATTGAAATGAGACTGATTTATGGTCTGATCTTACCAGGAAGCACAACACATAGGCGGTAGAGCAGTGACCCCCCCCCCCATGTTGGTGAGCACTAGGTCTAGGACATTTCAGCCCCTTGTGGGGGTGCAGACCAACTGTTTCAGGGCATTTTAATTAAAATCCAGGAACCTCACTGTGATCATGTTTGTGCTCATGTAAGTCACCCAGTCGATGGAAGGATAATTGATATCTCCCATGACCAAGGCGTTTGGCTGTATACTGAGTGACTGTAGCAAGTATAGGTAGGCGGTGTATTTCCTCTGGTTCTTGGTGGGGGACCTGCAGCTAGGATGATGTAGTAGGGTATTTTGCCTATAGCTGAACTGGAGTAGCTCAAGAGAATCATATTGTTTTACCAGTCTTGAGATGTATTTGGATTTAATGAAGATGGATACACCTCCACTTTGGTTCTTTTACACTCGTTTTGAGGTCTGAATGTGTGAAAGGCACTGTAGCCTTGTACTGGCAGGGTGCTCTCTGGACTTGAACCAAGTCCATCAACATCTTCCAAGGAGAGGAGTGCTTCCAAGCAGTGCAGTTTACTTTTTAGGCTTCTAGCATGACCTTGAGTTTGTCTCCAGAGGATTTCTTTATGTTGAAAGTTTTGTTGTTTTGACATTGCCTAAAAAAGGCACTATGGGGAGGCAATTGTCTTTGCCAGTATCTGAAAGCCTTGAGGAGACAAATTGAAGGCCATCTCTGGCAAAGCAGCAAGGTCTGTCAACCATGCCTTTCCAGGCTGTCATATACTGGATCACCAATTATTGAAATCAATAATTTTTTGTATGTATTGTGTCATCATCCTAGGTGAAGGTAGAATGCTGTTTAGGGCTTAGGACATATGTACCTGCGACACATAATCTGACAGATCAGTCATGTCTCTCTTCATGTAGTCCAAAGAGGTATGTATCAAGTCATTCACTCCAACATGTACTATGACAGAGTCATAATGGTAACTGATGCTGAGTGACTTGAGTGTATGCATGATTTTATGGATCCTGGCACCTGACAGGCAGCTGACCGTGACCTTCTCCTTCTCCAATCTGGTGAGGGGGACATCTGTGTGTCACACTGTTGAGTCTCCTATGACTAGGACATAAGGTTTTGAGGTGTTTTGCCTTACGGGTTTAATTGTTGAGAGCCTCATATGTGTGTTGCTATGTGTAGTGATGGATTTTGTTTGTGTACCTGTATGTGTAGATTGTTTGTGGTTGTGACATCTCTGTTTTTTTTGGAAGGCTGTTAGTGAGTACCTCCATTTATGTGGGTTTATATGTCTTGACCTTATCTTGTGTGAATGGAGAGGTGTGTGTGGTGACAACCTGTTGGATGTCTTGTTTATTGTTATGTGAGAGGACTGCTTCTAGTTTCATGGTAGTTACATCTCTCACATACTGTATTTTTGCATTAGGAGCAAGTGGTTGTCAGTATACAAGAGGTTATTGCTACATTGCCTCAGGATGCCCATGTCAATCAGGCTGGCTTGAGAAATGTTTGGAAACTGACTGCCCATAGTAGCAGGTAACTCTTAAGTACTAATTTGTGAGAGGGCAAATTACATCAGCTATTTCTTTGGGATTAACAAGGTAACTTATTCTATAGACGCTCAGGGATGAAAAGTGGGGAGACACTGCTCAGTGTTCAGCTGAGTTGCCTGCAGTGCAGAAGTGTGCAGTTGCATTGCCAGCAGAGCAGCAGGGAACCTGGGAGGGTTTCACTGACTGGTGTCTAGGGGAAAAAATAGTTTCTAGGCATTTGTGTCTATACAAGGCACTACTAATCCTCATTGCCCAGTGCGCAGCTATATGCAAACAAGAGGCTTATATACAGGCAAATTTAAACAGTTCTAGACTAGGCTGCCAATAGGAAATCACACAATGATCCTTCCTTAAGCTTCAGCAATTCCAAGCTGATAAAAGCAAGAATAATGTAAAACTATTTCAATCTTTTAATTAAGTGACTGTATTTTGTCTGTGACAACTGCTTTGTACTGTCTTATGATTAACATTGGTGGTTATATTTGTTTCCACTGTTTTTGTATACTTTTTATTGCTGTTTTATAAAACAATATATATTCACATATTAACAATACATATTAATGGGTTATGCAGCAAACAATAAAAAAAATCACTACATATGCATATACATTTACCCCACCACCACCACATAGAATATATCATGACAGCCTCCTTACTGTAAGAATCACAATTAAATCTTATCAGACTGCTAAGATGAAACAGTCAGCCTTCCCTTAACCAAGTACCATACTCTATTATGCAAATGTCTCAAGGTCCTGTTACAGCCTGTACAGCAGTGCACCATGCCCACATTATACCCTCACCACACTCTCTACAACTACCTACTTAATCTGACATCACTGCCTCTTTCTTCATCTTTACTTCTGTCTCCTGGCTAAATCTGCCTGTTTCCATGTTCCTGCTCTTCTTCAAACTTTTTATTCATCTGTTTTTCTCTACTCTTCTTCAATATCTACCTTACTCATATAGCACAAAACATCTACTATAAGCATAAATGTTCTCCTTACACCAGGCTCCTGCAATCTACATCTTTACCCCTACTATCCCAGAAATTCTACTAACTCATCAGCTATCACATTTGTTTTGACATCACTACTGCAATGAAATAAAATGCCCAACTATCCCTCATTTTTTAACATACTCATCCCCCATAATTACATCATCTGGCTTCACAGAACCTTCACATGTGTAATTGTTCTACCTCTGTTTCCACACATGTCCAACATTTGGCTTTGGTCCATCAGCCCTCTGTCCTTATCTTCTACAGCATTCTACATCACGTGTGCAGTATTCTCTCATATCTACATCTAAATGACCCCAACTTCATCAATATTTTTGCTAATTCCCATAGTACTTTTCCCAAAATCCTTCCTGCAACCACACTGTACTGTATCTATTCCAATGTTCCCATAACCATAGAACCATGGCCTCAGCAGCTCCTGTCTCCCCAAGATGCTGCATGTCACACCAATAAGCCCTATATAACTCTGTTCAACCTTCTTGTATTCTCAGTGGCTCCCAGAGACCTAAATCCCTCTTTGCTCATTCTCATTTCTGCTAATATCCAGCATATCCCAATCATTACTTTTCCAACTCCTCACTGTTCCTTGTGGAAAATGATTCTAGAGCTGCATAACATCCACAAAACCACTCTCTTACTTCCTTTTTGAACAACTTACTCCTCGTGTGCAAACTGTGCTTCCCCAAGAATGCTGTGTTTCTCCCTTTTACCCCCAGGTGCTTTTTTCCCTTTCCACAAACAAAGTAGTGCTATATCCCCCACTTCAACACCATCTACTACCTTCCTTAATGTTTCTTAGTCATCCTGCTAGTTTCTACTTCCACTTTACAGAAAATGTCTAACCCTTGTAGTCACCACCTTCTCTCTGTCCAGTCACCCCAAATGCTGAGATGTGGCGCAGTGGTGCAGAGGTTTACTTTATCACCTCACAGCAAGATTTTTCCTGGTACAATTCTTGGCTGAGTTACCTTCCGTCTTGAGTCTGCAAGTCCTCCCTGCATTCATTTGGGTTTCCTCTGGGTGTCCTGGTTTCCTCCCAAATTACAAACACATGCATCTAGAACATTTCTCCCTGGGCCTCCACTGAAAACTGGTTTGTTCCAAGTCAGACTTTTCCAGTAAACAAATGTTAACTATATAAATAAAAATAAAGATGTAGTCATACCTACAAAACATTGGCATTCCCACTGCTAAGCCTTCTGTTGGCCCTCAACTGTGCTTTCCCTTTTCTGCTGCTTTTTCCCTGACATACAAATACAAACTGTCAAGCCTTCTGAATTTCATTCACCTTCATGTCTTTATCATAAATTGGCACTACCTCAGTCCTGCATCTCAGTGTGGCCACCCTGTATCATTTAACTTTTACACTAATGGCCTCTCAATCGTCCCTGCCTCTAACAGATCTTATGCAGTTCAAGCAACAAAAATGAAAAAACCCTGAAATGTTGAAAATCGTAATAGTGACCCTCATGAAATGGCAAAAAAAATATAGGAGTTTAGAGAATGTATAGCATTATTTTTCTTCTTTATTTTTTTTTAAATGGGGGAAAAACCCCCTGCACATCTTGATGTGGGTGTGCAAGCCCAGTACACCTCCAAAACTTACATATGCCAAGTCTAAGATCACCATACCCTGGAGAAAATGGAATATTCTGAGAAACAGCAATCTCAGACTTAGTACATATTCCAGGAATCACACTAACAAATCTTGGAATTTCAAATGGTTCAAATCAATGAATTGTTTATGCACAGTAATACTTTACATATTTTTAAAATAAAATGTCTATATCTTGCTTGCTGGCCTCATAATATACAGCTATTATGCACATGTATGCCAACACTGTTCCAGGATGGTCCAGTAACAGGACTGTAAGTCATTACATTCTGCAGCTTTAAGTTTTCATTTACATTGAATTGTCAGAAGCATTCTTTGGATTTATATTGATTTAACTATTTACTTTGAAAAAGCACTCACAGCACATATTTTCTGACTGTTAACGATTATACTATCAGGATTGTAATTTTACTAGATTCTCTGTCATTCTTTTTTCCATTACATAAACCTGTTTATACAGATATTTAGATGCATATCATTATACATACATGAGTTTATAAAATACATGCTTCTGCATGTGAGCACACACGTTACATATATATATATATATATATATATATATATATATATATATATATATATATATATATGTGATTTTATTTCTTTACATCCTGGATCATGGATGAACTTCCATTGACAGAAAATATGTGTAAAACGTTCATCAGACATTACAAACACCTCTGGGGGAAAAAACTAAATTGATCGTAAATGTAAACAGACAACTTACATTTGAGATAATTTAAAAAAAGATATTGCTTTTAAGTGAGAGGCTCTACCCCTCACCCCTGAAAGCCATATATACCAAATCCAGGGTTGCATGACTACAGACAAAGAGATGATCTCCTGCAGCTAAGTTAGAGTATAACTGTTGCAGTTTGACTGTTATATAATTCAAAGACTGTAAGTACTGACAAAATTTACCAAAACCAGTGGCACACGATAAATGTGTGCAGCGACTAAACACATGGCACACAACACACACACACACACATATATATATATATATATAGAGAGAGAGAGATTCACTTCATAACATTGAAAACTCAGAACACTGAAAATGAGAAAACTTCATATTATACAATGCCTCCTCTAAAACGTGCATGCTGATTGGCCAGCCCAACCAGCGTGCCCGTTGTAAATCCCTCAATATACTAACGGAAAAAGGTCCGGTCGCCCGGACTTTTTCCGTTAGTATAAAACACTGTCTCGCTATGTTAAAAGAGTTTAACATAGCGACACAGGTTTAAAAAAAGCAACGCAGATCTCCGTTGCTTTTTTTAAAGCTGTCTTGCTATGTTAAACTCCTTTAACATAGCGACACAGTGTAAAGAAAGCGGAGATCTTGCGATCTCCGTTGCTTTTTAAACCTGTCTCGCTATGTTAAATGAGTTTAACATAGCGAGACAGCTTTAAAATAAGCAACGGAGATCTCTGTTGCTTATTTTAAAGCTGTCTCGCTATGTTAAACCCATTTAACATAGCGAGACAAAAGCAACGGAGATCTTGCGTTCTCCGTTGCTTTTGCCCACAGCTCTGATGTACTGCGTAGGCATGCGCAGTACATCAGAACTACCGCTGAACACCAGACAGCTGCGGAAGGGCAGCAAAGAGGCATTATACAATGCCATTATTTAAGAAAAGTAATTATTTCTTTTCTTAAATAATGTCATTGTATAATAGCAATAACACACTTCTGGGTGTGGGTAATGCTGGATTTACCCACGGTTGTCTTTGTTTGGTCCCTCGGGCTTCGCCCTCGGGACCAAACAACGCCAACCGTGGGTAAATCCAGCATTACCCACACCCAGGCGTGGGTTATTGCTATAATATACACTGCTTACACTTGGTGGAAAGTTCTATGATTTATGTTGTTTAAACTCAGTATATGTATGATATGTGTTTTCAGTGTTTTGAGTTTTCAAGATTTTGAAGTTTCAGTGTTTTGGTTTCAGTGTTTTGAGTTTCAGTGTTTTGAGCTTTCAGTGTTATGAAGTGAATCCATACATAGACACACACACACACACACACACACACACACACACACACACACATATATATATATATATATATATATATATGTATATGGAATCACTTCACCGAAAACTCATTTGACTGGATTTCATTTCACCGAGACCAAATTGCCAAAAGCTCAAATGATCAAAAACGCATTTGACTGAATCCCATTTCACTGAAAATCATAGTGTCAGTGTATATGCCCTTTAGCACTTATGCACTCTGTGACCTGCAGCTTACCAAGGGAAATCCGGCTCGAAGGACCAAAATGTTAAATAAATTTGTTAGAATCGGACTGTAAAAATCATTGAGTTATTCAAAAACAACGTCAATCAATAACAAACAATAATGCAGGAGGACTCAGATATCTTAAAGCTCTAATGTACATTAGGAGGCAAAAAACCATACACAAAGTTTGTATAGAATTTTGACTAACTTTATTCACAGAGTACACCTGTTTTATACAGGTCATTATCAGTTTTGCCCACCTCACTGGTGTGGTCAGTGACAGGGTCTTTACATCACAGTAATTCATAAAAGTGCTGAATTGGTGTTTTTCAAAAGTCTTTTTCCCATGAGAATATTACAGCCTTGCAAACACCTGGTCAGTCACGATGACCTCCTGAGGATGTAGCCAATTCAAGGTTCTCTGATTAGTTCAAATACAATAGATGTATGTCTTCCTTAATGCCTTTCTTTGTCTTCCTCGTACCCAGCTGCGCACTATCAGAGATAGTGCACACAAGGCTACTCTCCTGGTGGAGGCAGGAAAGAGGACACACATGCGAACAGATTTATTATTTTCTAACTTTGCAAAATAATCTTTACTTGAAAGACATGAGCCAGACTGTGTTTGCAAACTGCCAAGGTCAAATTTCTGATTACACTGCAGCTTGTGCTTCAAGCAATAATATGCAGGTTTATTTCTACTATTATTCTAGTAAGACAGAATTAAATGCATTACATAACTTTGTTCTCTATTATGGATTTAAGTACATTTATTTCTAACTAAAGCACACATTTCTCCATATATTTGATCACACAACTTATATATGTTTGAATGTTTAAATACACATCTTCCTAAGCAGCACACATTGTAAATATATTTTTCTAGGCAGCATGTATGTAAATATATTTTCTAAGCAGCATGTATAGATTTTTCTAACAACAACACAGGATCTTTCATTGTGCAAAATGCTAAACAAAGGTTGCCTCTCAAGAATCTGTGTGGGATGGAGCAGGGGAGAGGATTTTAGCCTGTGCAGGTATCTTAAGTGTCTACACTGTAGATTATTTTAGTAAGAAATCTTTGATATATACTCAGTGAAATTTGTTTACTATTAGAATTAAAATCATTCTTAGGGGCATAACATTTCCATATATCCAGCAATTTTATTGAAGATTTCTGTATCACATGTGTGAAGTCACTCAGCCATTCCAAAGAATTAAAGGTCTATAATACCTTGCTAAAACTGGTGTGATACTACATGGTTACTTGTATTGTATCTTCAGTGATATTTTTGGTTCAAATCAGAGCTAGAAGGCCAGGCATAACCTTGATTACTGCCTTTAACCAAAACTAAAACATAGTATAACAATTTGTTCTCCATCAAAGGAACCACCACAATCACAGATGTTATGTTTAGCAATGTGATATTACAAAAACAAACACACAGACAAAAATATAAAGATCTTTATGGCTATACTGACCTTTTTTGTTACACGGTGAAGAGTCCTAGAATTAAGTTATTCATATTTTAAGTGCCACGTTGATTTATAATAGCATGTCTAAAACTGCTTTTTTTAACTGCAAACAAAACCCAGTGCTGAAAACACAAGTGTGAAAAATAAAATGTCATTTCAATACCAAAACACCAAATTACAAACCTTGTTAACATTTTTTGCAGATGGTGAGTCTCCCTATGTTAATTGTAACTTGGAGTAGGAGGAACTCTGTGAGGCACTGCAGTCTAATTCAAAGTATATACTATCCACACATTTGTTACTATAGATCTCAGTTTGGAGGGTCAAAATTATGGTCATTAGATAATTTGTCTAAATGTACAATGTACATGTCTTTTGTTGATCTGTAAATGTGCAAATAGCAAAAGTTCTAATTAAATAAACTAAACCTTTAACATTATTATTTGAAGACATTCACTTTTATCTATTCTTTCTTTCTTTCTCCCTCTATATATATATATATATATATATATATATATATATATTATATATATATATATATATATATATATATATATATATATATATGCACACACACACACTCACACACACACACACACACACACACACACACACACACATATATATATATATATATATATATATATATATATTTTTTTTTTTTTAATCTCTAATCCATAAACTCATATAAGGAATTCAAAATTTGATGTATTTGATAATGCTTCCTTCTCCTACTGAAGGTGTAACAGAATATAATCTGGGATAGTTATTTGCCTAGTGGTTTGCATTTCAGATCTAGGTGATGGTCCACTGCTGCTGTGACACCCTGACCCCATGTACAGAATGGGGAAAAGGGAGGGTGATGCTGACGCTGACCTTCTACCCAGTGCTCTGACCCAATACCATACCAAATGTTTTCTAAATCAACTAGACACTGCCATTCAGACAGCCAATTGTACCAGAATCAATATTCAAAATCTGTAAGTAAACTAAATTCATAGTGTTATAAGACAGTTGTTTGTTTGCCTTTTCGGCTTTTTACCGGTAAGGGGTTGCCACAGCGGAACTCCAGTCCGCTAATGATTGGCAGTAGATTTTTACGAAATGCAGAGGTGCCAGCTCGACGCCCAACCTTCAACGAAGGCACGACCATTTATGCACACATGTCTTTCAAACGCTACACAACCGCAGGGAGGACATGCAGACTCCACACAGAAGGCACTCCCAAGCCACGCCGAGAATCGAATGGGAGAACCTCTTGCTGTGAGGTAACAATGCTACCGCTGTACCACCTATTATAAGACAGTATTTAAAAATAATCATTGTACAAAAAATGCTGAAGGTGAGGTTACATGCATTTCACCTCTCCTGAATTTGTTATTATTATTATTATTATTATTATTATTATTATTATTTTTAATATGATTTGAGGTGGCCAGGCATTTGTAAATTCAATACCTGTGTGACTAATTTTACTTTGCTTATAAAAAATAACATTTGTTGCTTTCTTTTCGAATTCTGGCTACTGAGCAAATACTGCAAAGCATATCTGACCCTGACAAGTCCTTGTCTAACCAACCAATTTAATAAGTCTTCAAAAGTCATCCACTATACCCTTTTAATGATTCTGACCAATGCAATTTCCAGCAGTTTCCAAAATGACACTGCAAATAAGTAATCTGTCTATATAATTACTTCAAAACATTAGCATTTTACAAATTTCTAATCCCCAATAGCCTGATACCAACCTTCATATGTTGTTTATGCTTATACTTCTAACTCTAAATACCTTTTGCAATAAACCACCTTGAGACATTACCCAGTCCTTTAATTGTTCAAGTTTCTCATCAGTTCTACAATCATACTTGCCACTACCACTGTTTTCTGGAACACAGTGAGGGTAACTATTTTAATCTCTCAGTCTCTTCCTTTTAATTTCTGGCCATAATTATTAACCATAGTTACACTAATTAATGTTCGAATGGAGGTAGCAATAAATCAAAAGACATTTCTTGAATGGTGGTGAAACCCCTTTACTGTAGTTGGTGTATCCTTTATGACATCCATACAAGAAACAGTCATTCAATTTTAAATTTTCATCCTGTTTAGGTCTTGATTACAAGGTCAAAAAGATTGTGAAGAGGGCAAAATGTTCAATAAAGCCGTGCCACATCCAAACACAAAATACATCTATTTCATTTTGATCCTTGATCTACCACTTCCTCTGCAAAGAAGTAACTTTATTACGTACTGCAGAAGGTAGGTTGCTGGTCATATACATAGTTCTCAATGTTTCATCTCCCAAATGTGGAACATTTCCTTTCATAATGTGGAATAAGTGAGAAAAATGTGGAAGACATACTAATAGCTTGCTAACAAATTCAGTTTCGAAGTTCACTGGATGGTTAAAATGTGTTACTTTATACTTATAAAAAATTATTTTTGATGCATTGATATGATTCAGTGTTATATACAATAAATATTAGTTATAACAATTCTTAACAATGGATGTGTGACAGACCCTGACAATGCAGAACAGTGAGGAACATGGACTTTTTAAGACTCAAAATGAGGAACAGATCTTTATAATGAGGTACATTTGAAAGGTCTGGAGGAATATGTTAAAGTATTTATATAGCCGCACTCTTAGCATTGTGAACATATAATTACTAAGCTCACATTATCTGTTCAAAACTGTTTCTTTGAACAATTGCTGAAAAACTTGTAACAATATCACAAATGCTAGAACAAAAAGAGAGTTTCCCACAAACACAAAAACTACCAATTCAATGAAACTTTAGGAACTTAGGTCTGTTTATGATGCAGTTGCAAGATCAGTCATGAATGGGATAGACATATATAAGTTCACATGGTTCACTCCAGAATATCATTTTTTTAACAGTGTCAAAATACTGAACACAAGAAGCACAGATAAAGTATATAACTGTATCCATACATGTAGTGCAGTATTCCTTACTAGTATTCCAGTTATAAAGATGACAGCCGCATCGTCTCCTGATAATACTCCTCCAAAAACAATAACATTCTTGCCCATAGAGCAGAGGAGGGCTGTGTAACGTGTTTCTTAAAGGGGGCAATTTATATCTTGCAATCTGATAGTCATGTAGTCTAGAGACAAAAAAATCTCCCCAGCCATAATGCACAGAGTTCTTCAAATTGCAGACTTTCTGGATAATTCCTCTCGCTAGATCCTGAATGTTTATCAGAACATGTTACAGCACAAATTCTGGACAGCCCAGTTAGAGATGATTTCCTTTTTAGGTTCCCAGCTCCTGAAATATAAAAATCACATGAAGAGAAAGGTAAATGTATCAGCATCAGGAAGAGGCCTTTCCTGCCATTCCCTCTTTTTACTGAAATTTTCTTTCTTCCAATAAACATTTTAATGAGGGACTTCTCCAAGAGCCTCCTTCAACTTAGAAATCTAGACATATGCAGATTTTTTATTCAGAAAATCATATACATATGCACTTCTTGTTCCTCAAGATGTGCTATAATCTTGCCCTACGAGGCATGTATTGTTGCCTTAACAATATCCTTAGATTTATCTCTTTACATATTATACTTTTTTAAAGATAAGTTGAAGTTGCCGTTCAAACTGTGTTACCAGCTTTTCATCTTTTCATAGGATGATAGGTTCATAAGAGGTGTACCTTAATCGACCATAGTTATATGGTTGCTGTCAGCAGAGCGATTCTATGATCAGCACCAACTACCCCTGTCTATGAGGGAAATAGTTGCGAACCCCAGGGTGAATTTATGGTCACCTATCCAATTGTCAAGTTTGCCCTTAAATAGGGTCATTGAGGAGCTCTGCTTCATGTGAATTTGGAACTTAATCCAGAGGAGTGGCAATCTCTGGGAGATATATCTGTCTCTCCAGCATGGTTTTGTTAATGTCACAGGCTAGGTTGAGATCCCTGGAGCTAGTGACTCTTGTCCCACTTGATTTGTGGATGTACAGCATTTCCTTTAGGGCAGAGTCAGAGACTGCTCTATAGGCCAGGCAGAGGTCACCTCTCAGCAGTCTGTATGATACAGAGTACAGTGACAGGGCTTTCAGTCTTTTTGTATAAGTCACATTTTGGAGGCCCTGGATTATCTTGGTTAGAAACCTCTGTGGTCTCTCCAGTTGCTGCAGGTGCCTGGTGAGATACATACAGAAGGAAGTATTATACTCAATTAGTGGTCTGTTAAGGTTCAGTACAGCAGAGTTATAACCTCTTTAGTCTTGGATGTAATGCCCTTACTTATGAGATGCACCCTATAGAAGGCTTTCCTTACCACTATGGACACATGGTGATCGAAGTTTAGATTGCTATCAACCTGTGTTCCCAAGTCTTGCACGCTGAGTTTGAGCTTAGAGGGGTGTTTCCTGTATCAAAATTAGCAGGGGATACTTCTTTGCCAAGGGGAATAATGAGGCATTTTTTTGTGTTTAGTTTTAGTCCATGACTTTGGCACCAGTCATTTGTCTGCTTCAGCCCTTTCTGTAACATGTTTATATTCTTGGGGGACTCAGTGATTGTGCCTAGTTTGCAGTCATCTGCAAACTTGGTGAGCCACAGGCCACCTACTTTTGCCTGGACCTCAGAGAAATAGATTCCAAACAGTAGAAGGCCCAGCACAGATCCTTGTGGTACCCCACCAGTAACTGGTATACTAGTGAAGGTGTACTCCCTGCTTTGACAGTGTGAATTTTGTTGGCGAGCCAGTTGGGTACTCATCTAGTGATGTATGGATTAATCTCTAGCTGGGAGACTTTCTCAATTATCCCTGAGTGGGGGGGGGGGTGTCAAAAGCCTTGGCTAAATCAAAATATGTGGTATGTACTGCTTTGCACACATTTAGTGCTTTGGCGACATTCTCAAAGAAGTCTACCAGGTTTAATAAGCAATATCTACCCTTAATGAAACCAAACTGAGTTGGGTCAAGAGCTTGAAGGTTGCCCATGTTCTTTTGATAAGATCCATGATGATTCTTTCTAGATAAGGCTGGTTAGGCTTATGGGTCAATAGTTTCCTGGGTCAGTTGATGGATCCCCCTTTGAGCAAGGAGATTACTGTTGCTGTTCTCCACTCTGCCAAAACCAAGCCAGTGCTCAGGCTATGGTTAAAGATCATGCCAAGTGGTTTGGCTACATCTTGTTTTAGATTGTTTAGTAAGCAACCTGGGATGTTATCTGTTTCCAGAGGCCGTGTTTTTGGCCTTAGAGAGTGCTTTTATGACCTGCTGTTTGATGATACTCAGTAGAGGACTGGTGTCAGGAATGCTTTGGAGGTATGACTGGTGGGGACAGAGGGGTGAAGTTATTGCCAAATATGTCAGCTAGCAGGTTGTAATTTCCTCAGGTTCAGTGTGAATGCTACCATCCAGGTATCCACTATAAGTTTGGCACACAGCTGGGCATTCCCTTTTAGGTTTCAGATGTAGCTAAAGACTGCCTCATGGTTATCTTTAGCTAGGGATGCTAATTTAGTCTCATAACTAGCCTTAGAAGACTTTACAAGATATCTGATTTGCGTGTTCAAGCTGTGAAGGGTATTCTTCCTCTGCTGAGTAAGTTCCTTCTTTTTCTTAGATATTAGTTTCTTTCTTTTGTTATATAACTTATTTATACTTACAGTCCACCAAGGTGGCTTGCTGCTTTGGGAGGACCTAGTTTTAGTCCTGTCAACTATAACTGTATCAATACATTTATTTTAGTGACTATAAAGGGTATTTGTGTACTCTTCTGCATAGGTGTTACTGTTGGCTGTGTTAGCAGAGGCTTTGAAAATGTTTATACCATCGCTTAGTAGGTTATAATTTGCTTTGGAGACATTTTTCAGTTTTTTTTATTCTCCTTTTTTTATTTCTCCAAATCTTTTGGGTTTCTAATACCATGATGGGAATTGACCCCATTCCTAAGTCAAATTAGGATTAAAGTTCATGAAATTATTATTGTTTCACTCTTTTGTGTCAACCAAAAGTGCTCTTCGCAGCACCCGCAGTGTGCCCAGTAATGACTCCTTCTGTAATTCGTACTGAGTTACATGTATTGGTAGCATATCTAAATACGATTGTAGACTCTTTTTTTATAAGACCTGTTGGTCTTACTGTTATTGGAACTATCGGGGTATCTTTCTTTCACATTGCTTTCATTTCTGCTTGCAGATCCCAATATTTTATGACTTTGTGTCTCTGTGCACAGGTCACTGTAGTCACTGGGTGTGCAACTTCAATGATCAATGTTAATTTTGCATTCTTTTCTTGGACCACTACATCCAGTTTTCTAGCATCTGTCTTTTGAACTGTTGGTAATGGACGCTCCCATGTGATGTAGATGTCATCATTTTCTATGATGCTTTGTGGGTCATGTTTCCAGTGTTTTTCAGCTACTTCAATACCATAATGTTTGCACAATCCCCAGTGCAGCAGTCTCACCACATTATTATGCTTTTCAGTATATAGTCCTTCTGCCATTAGTATGTCACAACCCATTTTTTGTTCCTGTGGGGGTGTCAGGTTTGATCTTTAATTGAAATGAGACTGATTTATGGTCTGATCTTACCAGGAAGCACAACACATAGGCGGTAGAGCAGTGACCCCCCCCCCCATGTTGGTGAGCACTAGGTCTAGGACATTTCAGCCCCTTGTGGGGGTGCAGACCAACTGTTTCAGGGCATTTTAATTAAAATCCAGGAACCTCACTGTGATCATGTTTGTGCTCATGTAAGTCACCCAGTCGATGGAAGGATAATTGATATCTCCCATGACCAAGGCGTTTGGCTGTATACTGAGTGACTGTAGCAAGTATAGGTAGGCGGTGTATTTCCTCTGGTTCTTGGTGGGGGACCTGCAGCTAGGATGATGTAGTAGGGTATTTTGCCTATAGCTGAACTGGAGTAGCTCAAGAGAATCATATTGTTTTACCAGTCTTGAGATGTATTTGGATTTAATGAAGATGGATACACCTCCACTTTGGTTCTTTTACACTCGTTTTGAGGTCTGAATGTGTGAAAGGCACTGTAGCCTTGTACTGGCAGGGTGCTCTCTCTGGACTTGAACCAAGTCCATCAACATCTTCCAAGGAGAGGAGTGCTTCCAAGCAGTGCAGTTTACTTTTTAGGCTTCTAGCATGACCTTGAGTTTGTCTCCAGAGGATTTCTTTATGTTGAAAGTTTTGTTGTTTTGACATTGCCTAAAAAAGGCACTATGGGGAGGCAATTGTCTTTGCCAGTATCTGAAAGCCTTGAGGAGACAAATTGAAGGCCATCTCTGGCAAAGCAGCAAGGTCTGTCAACCATGCCTTTCCAGGCTGTCATATACTGGATCACCAATTATTGAAATCAATAATTTTTTGTATGTATTGTGTCATCATCCTAGGTGAAGGTAGAATGCTGTTTAGGGCTTAGGACATATGTACCTGCGACACATAATCTGACAGATCAGTCATGTCTCTCTTCATGTAGTCCAAAGAGGTATGTATCAAGTCATTCACTCCAACATGTACTATGACAGAGTCATAATGGTAACTGATGCTGAGTGACTTGAGTGTATGCATGATTTTATGGATCCTGGCACCTGACAGGCAGCTGACCGTGACCTTCTCCTTCTCCAATCTGGTGAGGGGGACATCTGTGTGTCACACTGTTGAGTCTCCTATGACTAGGACATAAGGTTTTGAGGTGTTTTGCCTTACGGGTTTAATTGTTGAGAGCCTCATATGTGTGTTGCTATGTGTAGTGATGGATTTTGTTTGTGTACCTGTATGTGTAGATTGTTTGTGGTTGTGACATCTCTGTTTTTGGAAGGCTGTTAGTGAGTACCTCCATTTATGTGGGTTTATATGTCTTGACCTTATCTTGTGTGAATGGAGAGGTGTGTGTGGTGACAACCTGTTGGATGTCTTGTTTATTGTTATGTGAGAGGACTGCTTCTAGTTTCATGGTAGTTACATCTCTCACATACTGTATTTTTGCATTAGGAGCAAGTGGTTGTCAGTATACAAGAGGTTATTGCTACATTGCCTCAGGATGCCCATGTCAATCAGGCTGGCTTGAGAAATGTTTGGAAACTGACTGCCCATAGTAGCAGGTAACTCTTAAGTACTAATTTGTGAGAGGGCAAATTACATCAGCTATTTCTTTGGGATTAACAAGGTAACTTATTCTATAGGCGCTCAGGGATGAAAAGTGGGGAGACACTGCTCAGTGTTCAGCTGAGTTGCCTGCAGTGCAGAAGTGTGCAGTTGCATTGCCAGCAGAGCAGCAGGGAACCTGGGAGGGTTTCACTGACTGGTGTCTAGGGGAAAAAATAGTTTCTAGGCATTTGTGTCTATACAAGGCACTACTAATCCTCATTGCCCAGTGCGCAGCTATATGCAAACAAGAGGCTTATATACAGGCAAATTTAAACAGTTCTAGACTAGGCTGCCAATAGGAAATCACACAATGATCCTTCCTTAAGCTTCAGCAATTCCAAGCTGATAAAAGCAAGAATAATGTAAAACTATTTCAATCTTTTAATTAAGTGACTGTATTTTGTCTGTGACAACTGCTTTGTACTGTCTTATGATTAACATTGGTGGTTATATTTGTTTCCACTGTTTTTGTATACTTTTTATTGCTGTTTTATAAAACAATATATATTCACATATTAACAATACATATTAATGGGTTATGCAGCAAACAATAAAAAAATCACTACATATGCATATACATTTACCCCACCACCACCACATAGAATATATCATGACAGCCTCCTTACTGTAAGAATCACAATTAAATCTTATCAGACTGCTAAGATGAAACAGTCAGCCTTCCCTTAACCAAGTACCATACTCTATTATGCAAATGTCTCAAGGTCCTGTTACAGCCTGTACAGCAGTGCACCATGCCCACATTATACCCTCACCACACTCTCTACAACTACCTACTTAATCTGACATCACTGCCTCTTTCTTCATCTTTACTTCTGTCTCCTGGCTAAATCTGCCTGTTTCCATGTTCCTGCTCTTCTTCAAACTTTTTATTCATCTGTTTTTCTCTACTCTTCTTCAATATCTACCTTACTCATATAGCACAAAAACATCTACTATAAGCATAAATGTTCTCCTTACACCAGGCTCCTGCAATCTACATCTTTACCCCTACTATCCCAGAAATTCTACTAACTCATCAGCTATCACATTTGTTTTGACATCACTACTGCAATGAAATAAAATGCCCAACTATCCCTCATTTTTTAACATACTCATCCCCCATAATTACATCATCTGGCTTCACAGAACCTTCACATGTGTAATTGTTCTACCTCTGTTTCCACACATGTCCAACATTTGGCTTTGGTCCATCAGCCCTCTGTCCTTATCTTCTACAGCATTCTACATCACGTGTGCAGTATTCTCTCATATCTACATCTAAATGACCCCAACTTCATCAATATTTTGCTAATTCCCATAGTACTTTTCCCAAAATCCTTCCTGCAACCACACTGTACTGTATCTATTCCAATGTTCCCATAACCATAGAACCATGGCCTCAGCAGCTCCTGTCTCCCAAGATGCTGCATGTCACACCAATAAGCCCTATATAACTCTGTTCAACCTTCTTGTATTCTCAGTGGCTCCCAGAGACCTAAATCCCTCTTTGCTCATTCTCATTTCTGCTAATATCCAGCATATCCCAATCATTACTTTTCCAACTCCTCACTGTTCCTTGTGGAAAATGATTCTAGAGCTGCATAACATCCACAAAACCACTCTCTTACTTCCTTTTTGAACAACTTACTCCTCGTGTGCAAACTGTGCTTCCCCAAGAATGCTGTGTTTCTCCCTTTTACCCCCAGGTGCTTTTTTCCCTTTCCACAAACAAAGTAGTGCTATATCCCCCACTTCAACACCATCTACTACCTTCCTTAATGTTTCTTAGTCATCCTGCTAGTTTCTACTTCCACTTTACAGAAAATGTCTAACCCTTGTAGTCACCACCTTCTCTCTGTCCAGTCACCCCAAATGCTGAGATGTGGCGCAGTGGTGCAGAGGTTTACTTTATCACCTCACAGCAAGATTTTTCCTGGTACAATTCTTGGCTGAGTTACCTTCCGTGCGGAGTCTGCAAGTCCTCCCTGCATTCATTTGGGTTTCCTCTGGGTGTCCTGGTTTCCTCCCAAATTACAAACACATGCATCTAGAACATTTCTCCCTGGGCCTCCACTGAAAACTGGTTTGTTCCAAGTCAGACTTTTCCAGTAAACAAATGTTAACTATATAAATAAAAATAAAGATGTAGTCATACCTACAAAACATTGGCATTCCCACTGCTAAGCCTTCTGTTGGCCCTCAACTGTGCTTTCCCTTTTCTGCTGCTTTTTCCCTGACATACAAATACAAACTGTCAAGCCTTCTGAATTTCATTCACCTTCATGTCTTTATCATAAATTGGCACTACCTCAGTCCTGCATCTCAGTGTGGCCACCCTGTATCATTTAACTTTTACACTAATGGCCTCTCAATCGTCCCTGCCTCTAACAGATCTTATGCAGTTCAAGCAACAAAAATGAAAAAACCCTGAAATGTTGAAAATCGTAATAGTGACCCTCATGAAATGGCAAAAAAAATATAGGAGTTTAGAGAATGTATAGCATTATTTTTCTTCTTTATTTTTTTTTAAATGGGGGAAAAACCCCCTGCACATCTTGATGTGGGTGTGCAAGCCCAGTACACCTCCAAAACTTACATATGCCAAGTCTAAGATCACCATACCCTGGAGAAAATGGAATATTCTGAGAAACAGCAATCTCAGACTTAGTACATATTCCAGGAATCACACTAACAAATCTTGGAATTTCAAATGGTTCAAATCAATGAATTGTTTATGCACAGTAATACTTTACATATTTTTAAAATAAAATGTCTATATCTTGCTTGCTGGCCTCATAATATACAGCTATTATGCACATGTATGCCAACACTGTTCCAGGATGGTCCAGTAACAGGACTGTAAGTCATTACATTCTGCAGCTTTAAGTTTTCATTTACATTGAATTGTCAGAAGCATTCTTTGGATTTATATTGATTTAACTATTTACTTTGAAAAAGCACTCACAGCACATATTTTCTGACTGTTAACGATTATACTATCAGGATTGTAATTTTACTAGATTCTCTGTCATTCTTTTTTCCATTACATAAACCTGTTTATACAGATATTTAGATGCATATCATTATACATACATGAGTTTATAAAATACATGCTTCTGCATGTGAGCACACACGTTACATATATATATATATATATATATATATATATATATATATATGTGATTTTATTTCTTTACATCCTGGATCATGGATGAACTTCCATTGACAGAAAATATGTGTAAAACGTTCATCAGACATTACAAACACCTCTGGGGGAAAAAACTAAATTGATCGTAAATGTAAACAGACAACTTACATTTGAGATAATTTAAAAAAAGATATTGCTTTTAAGTGAGAGGCTCTACCCCTCACCCCTGAAAGCCATATATACCAAATCCAGGGTTGCATGACTACAGACAAAGAGATGATCTCCTGCAGCTAAGTTAGAGTATAACTGTTGCAGTTTGACTGTTATATAATTCAAAGACTGTAAGTACTGACAAAATTTACCAAAACCAGTGGCACGATAAATGTGTGCAGCGACTAAACACATGGCACACAACACACACACACACACATATATATATATATATAGAGAGAGAGAGATTCACTTCATAACATTGAAAACTCAGAACACTGAAAATGAGAAAACTTCATATTATACAATGCCTCCTCTAAAACGTGCATGCTGATTGGCCAGCCCAACCAGCGTGCCGTTATAAATCCTCAATATACTAACGGAAAAAGGTCCGGTCGCCCGGACTTTTTCCGTTAGTATAAAACACTGTCTCGCTATGTTAAAAGAGTTTAACATAGCGACACAGGTTTAAAAAAAGCAACGCAGATCTCCGTTGCTTTTTTTAAAGCTGTCTTGCTATGTTAAACTCCTTTAACATAGCGACACAGTGTGTAAAAAGAAACGGAGATCTTGCGATCTCCGTTGCTTTTTTTTAAAACCTGTCTCGCTATGTTAAATGAGTTTAACATAGCGAGACAGCTTTAAAATAAGCAACGGAGATCTCTGTTGCTTATTTTAAAGCTGTCTCGCTATGTTAAACCCATTTAACATAGCGAGACAGTAAAAAGCAACGGAGATCTTGCGTTCTCCGTTGCTTTTGCCCACAGCTCTGATGTACTGCGTAGGCATGCGCAGTACATCAGAACTGCCGCGGAACACCAGACAGCTGCGGAAGGGCAGCAAAGAGGCATTATACAATGCCATTATTTAAGAAAAGTAATTATTTCTTTTCTTAAATAATGTCATTAATATAATAATAACCACTTCTGGGTGTGGGTAATGCTGGATTTACCCACGGTTGTCTTTGTTTGGTCCGGGCTTCGCCTCGGGACCAAACAACGCCAACCGTGGTAAATCCAGCATTACCCACACCCAGGCGTGGGTTATTGCTATAATATACACTGCTTACACTTGGTGGAAAGTTCTATGATTTATGTTGTTTAAACTCAGTATATGTATGATATGTGTTTTCAGTGTTTTGAGTTTTCAAGATTTTGAAGTTTCAGTGTTTTGGTTTCAGTGTTTTGAGTTTCAGTGTTTTGAGCTTTCAGTGTTATGAAGTGAATCCATACATAGACACACACACACACACACACACACACACACACACACACACACACACACACACACACATATATATATATATATATATATATATATATATATATATATGTATATGGAATCACTTCACCGAAAACTCATTTGACTGGATTTCATTTCACCGAGACCAAATTGCCAAAAGCTCAAATGATCAAAAACGCATTTGACTGAATCCCATTTCACTGAAAATCATAGTGTCAGTGTATATGCCCTTTACTCCACTGTAGTGTGACCCATCAGCGATTTGGTTTTGGTGAAATTAAATTTGGTCAAATGAGTTTTCGGTGAAGTGAAGTGAATCCATATATATATATATATATATATATATATATATATATATATATATATATATATATATATCTATATATAAATGGGTATATGTAAGATGATCTGTCTACAAAATATTTCAGCACTGATCATCAAAAAAATCAGCGCACACATTACCAACATCAAAACAAGCATGCTTCAAATAATGAAGGAGGAGAATAAACTTACAAAACATCATTTTTTACAGGGTGGAAAGTCCCCTGCATACCCTCTGATGAGAGCTGTGTCCCATACATCAACTGCTACTTATATGCCAACAACTGGACTGCACAGTAGCAGAGAAAGGGCATATATGCCAACCACCTATTAAAATGAAACGGCACCAGCAGTGCTGAACAGCTTATCAGGTTACTAAATGGAATGAAAAAATCATCTCATTAGCAATGACTTGACAATCGCCTTGGAGGAAATCATATGTTCATATGTTTTTTTTCTTGATAACTGTTATTTGCATAGAGTTGTTTAGGTTTGCAGGAAGGGATAGATTTTTGCCTCTGCACACTTCATGATAACATCTGTACACGTGATTTTTAATGTGCTTCCGTGCTGAAGATATGTTTTTCCCCTGCAGGAACAATGTTAACCACAATTCTAGTGATTCATCTGACTTGGCTTCACTGTTTTGTTTCCTCAATTTTTTTTCTGCCGAATAAATGTGCATTTGAGCTAATACAGCAAAATCATATATGTATATGTATCCAGTTTCTGAGAACCAGCTTTAACTTTTACAGAGTCATGCGGAAGCCAGAACTAATTCCAATAGCCAGTGGGTGCAAAATACTGAAGCTCATTTTTTACCACATTTAAGTTTATCAGTTTGGGTTCTGGTTTCTTCACCTTCTTTTCACTAATAAGTTATTTCACATACCACTTTCCCTTTTCTTTTTCAAAATGTTATGCTTTTTTGAGTTTTACTAAGAAAAGATTATTTATGTGTTGCATTTATCCTGCACAAATAAAATTCTAGCTTAAAGAAGTAAGGACAACGGACATTGGTATGGGATATAAAAGGGAGATATAAGCATACCTAAGTCAGCATACATCGGTACAATCTTTTGAAAGCCTATGCAGTGAAGGAAAGGAGTTGGTGCTTTTGTAATTTCTGGGAAGAGATGGTAAGGAAAGGAAACTGTAAATGTTATCATTTACTCTTATGGCCGCTACTCTTTTAGGACCTAATAACAAGTATTCTTTACTCACAACTGTCTTATTGTGGTATTTATTTTTTTCTCCCTGACCTGCAGTTGACCCTTCATTATCCTTAAGTTTGCAGTACCCCTCATTTGCTCGCCCTGTGTACCACACATCTCTTTTCTGGACAATCCTAGACATATGTTCTTGCCAGACAGGCTCCTAGAGCTGGAAAGTGAGGACCCTATAATGAGCAGCAAACAAGGGGAAAGGAAACACTATGTTACACTATATGAGTAGTATTTAATATCTCTGTCTGGTTTTGGGTCTTTCTCCCCCTATAATTTTTTATTTTGCCCAGATTTCCTGCATTAAATGTTTGAGAGGTATGGTATTTATGAAAGTCTCAGCCTTGCAGACAGAAATATATAGTTTATTTCTGAGAAACGAATGTTTTTTTTTTTTTTAATTCATACGTTTTTGCTGGAGTATTGTCTTTGATGTGTTTCATAAGTGATGGCAGCTTCGTCCAGTTTAATGACAAACAAAACCAGTCCTTACTTATTATGTTTTCTGCCATCCCATAGCTGATGCATAGAAAATATGAATGTGAATACATTTCTGTATGTGACTGCTTATGTGAATAGGTGCATCACTCACCACACACACACACACACACATACACACACACACACACACACACACACACACACACACACACACACACACACACACACACACACACAATGTGTCTTGTTTGAACTCCTGTGTCCTTCTGCGTGTAATTGTCAGGGAGTCCATCATCAGAAATTAGACTAGTGTATTCTATAACCAATATTACATTTTACAGTATAAGAGACAGTAAACTGCAGAGCAAGGTATATCATTAATATTACAGTCATATGTAAGCTTGGTGTGTTTCATAATGCATCTCACCCCTCTGATACTTAACATTAATTGTGAAATTTCATGAGCTAAGATTCCCCCTGAGAAACAGCGAGGATAACTACATATTTTCTTGTGCAAAAATAATTTGTTTTAGACTTTTACCCAAAAAGTCTACTTAGGAGCAAAAACAGGAGAAATGTACAGTAAACAAAAATATAATACAGAATCACAGTGCCATATACTTACTGGTAATGTTGGGAACAATTTGGTAAAATGCTTGCTGGCAGAAATACTCAATCTGCGACTGATAAGTACTGAGATTGTTTCTTGTGTTGAATTCTACATATCCATGTTCCAGAATTGGTGGTGTTTGGCAGTCTACAACTAGAACAAAGAAGTAAATTAGAAACACATAAATAATAGTAAATGACTATTGCATTAGTCATACTACATGTGACTGCATGCAGCTATACCGACGTCCTTTATAAATGCACTGCAATACATTGATACTATAATTTTAAGAAATGCCAATAAAACAACATAATGGCATGATAACTGTAAAGAAAATGCAGCAACATGTGGTGAAAAACATATTCACTTTTATAGTTAGTTTACAGTTTCATGAAGGTACTTTTTTGTGTCATTAACATATGCATAGCATATGCACATAAAAATACATTCCTATGTATAATGGGGGGATGCATGGTTGAAAATCTGCTTATATTCAACCACATAAACACAAAGCTTTAATGCTACACAGAATATTCCAGATTTTTGTGTTTGTATGTGAACAGTGGTCACTGATGTCACTTAGAAATAAACTGGTATCATAACATGATGTAAAGCAGGAATTTTATATATTTTTTCTTTACAAGTATAGAACTAATATTAAGTTTTGTTAGGAATTCTGACTGACAGGTGGCCACGGTGGTGCAGTGTTTAGTATTGCTGCCTCACAGCAAGAGGTTTGCCGGTTTGATTCTCTGCTGAGGTGCTTTCTGTGTGGAGTCTGCATGTCCTCCTTGTGGTCATGTGGGTTTTCTCCGGGTGCTCTGGTTTCATCCTAAAGGTATGCTGTAGGTGGATTATACACTCTAAATTGGCCCTAGGTGTGAATGTGTGCATGTGTGTGCCTTCTATGGAAGGTTGGGCACTGGGCTGGCAACTCGACACCATAAAATTCCACTGTCAATCATTCTGCGGTCCATTGTTCTTCTGTGGTGACCCCTAACTGGGAAAAGCCAGAAGAAGAAGTTAGGAATTCTGACTTGCAGTGGGTCAGACAAAGTGGCAAACTACAAACACTTGGTGAATATTATAATATAGAAAGAGACAGTATGACATGTACTAGAAAATAAATTTTTTTAATGTATAAAATATACATTTTTTTTACAACTGGCTTCCCAAAGTATTGTCTCCACAGATCTCAGGCTGTGCTGACAATGCCTCCTACTTATTCCTTTAAAGAGTGATTTCTGGCAGACAGAAACTGCAAAATAACTGAAGTTAGGAGCATGGTCATACTCTAATTCCTTTGTTTGGTGGCTGTGTAGGAGGAAAACATGTGCTTTCTCTTTTGCAGCCGACTGTAGAAATCATGACACTGTGCTCGGATCTGCTCTGAGAGTCATCCCAGGAGTTCAGTCATTGTCACTGAATGATCCTTCACTTTTATTACGAACAAAACCATTTCAGACCCTGGATGATCACCCCTTTATTGTCTTGGCTGACTGTGTGGGGTCTGGGCCTCTAATTGATCTTAGGTTACAATTTGTGCTGGTTGAAATCATTCCTCCATATCTTAGGGTTGTACTTTATAGGTGTTACTCTAATATTTATTTATTAACTCTATTTATACATTTTTACATGTGTTTACTGGGGTATGACATTGATCAAACAATGTCCAATTACAAGCTCAGCCCGGGTTGCAACATAATGTAACAAAAACAATGTACCATATACAAACAACAATGGTTTACATTTATGAGTAAGCAGAGGCAATCTGACAAACAACACATACATAGGAGATGTAACAAACCAAATATGTTTACAGCTACATAACTGAATTGAAGTAGAGTTAAAGTAGGAGAAGTAGAAATGATGGTGAAATGAGTAGTAGTTTTTAGGTTAGGAAAGGTAATAGAGACCCTTAATATGAAGGTAGGATTAGATCATATGTGCAGAGGGTTTAGAGCAGAAATGGTTTTGTAAGCTAAGTCGCAATTTAGGAAGAGTGACTTAATTAGGTGTATCAGATGTATGACAGGTAAAGGTGCTATTAGAAGGAGCTATTGCTTTATATGACTTGCCTTCAAATGGCTGGTTGCATAGAAACTGTTTTAGTAAGTACTGCTTGAAATGTGACCTGTGCAGGGAGGGAGCACTATGTGTTGTCTGTTAAATCAGGATGATGTGACTCTCATAGATATAATGCCAGTACTGAGAAGCAATGGCTAGTAAAGGGCAGTTTGAGAGAAGGGGGTTGTAGGGAAGGACCAGATCTGGCTTGGCTTCTTAGGTTATAGGTTTCATTGGCAGTAAAAAGTTTGGAAGAAAGAGGGAAGTGGTGTTATGTTTGTGAATTTTGAAGAGTAAGGAACAAAGAAAATAAGATTTGATCTGGCAGGCCTCCTGTTGTACAATAAGCCTTTTGTTATTTTTGCAGATCTAGCAGCCAAAATCTAGAAAATCTGATCAGTAAAGCTCAGTTGATAACAAAATTACAGAAATATTTTTTTTCTAAACATAAAACATAATAGAAGGATATAAAACAGGAACAAACCACTCGCTGACAAACAGGATAAACGCCCAGTGCTCCAGAAAAACTTAAATAATATTGATGAAACCAAAAGGAGCAACTAGGCTGATGCAGAGTCACAAGTATAAATGAAAGGCAAAATCCTCAGGTTAAAATCCAAATGAAAGGCAAAATCCTCAGGTTAAAATCCAACTTTAATTCCACTGCAGGTCAGATAAGCGCTTTCACTCATTCATTTGAGCTTCATCAGATCATGTAACAAAGACCTTCAAGTACATAGGCTACATCTATACAGTTAAAACATCTCCTATTGGCCTACCAAAAGCTGCTTCTTGTTTACATATTTATGAGTTAATCTAAGCTTAAAAATATATGCACATATAAACATGCTGAGATGTATAAAATGACAAAGTAAATATAAAAAACATATAAAAACTCTTCATGAACACTCAAGATGCTCTAATAAATATGTATATATAGATATATATGTCAAAAGAAATATATTTCAAGGGGTAAAAACATATATGTTCCATCATTTATTATAAAATCTACAAACATTCCTCCGTTTGTTTAACATAGGTTTAATGGAGGCTCTCTCATGTTTGTAGATTTTATAATAAATGATGGAACATATATGTTTTTACCCCTTGAAATATATTTCTTTTGACATATATATCTATATATACATATTTATTAGAGCATCCTGAGTGTTCATGAAGAGTTTTTATATGTTTTTTATATTTACTTTGTCATTTTATACATCTCAGCATGTTTATATGTGCATATATTTTTAAGCTTAGATTAACTCATGAATATGTAAACAAGAAGCAGCTTTTGGTAGGCCAATAGGAGATGTTTTAACTGTATAGATGTAGCCTATGTACTTGAAGGTCTTTGTTACATGATCTGATGAAGCTCAAATGAATGAGTGAAAGCGCTTATCTGACCTGCAGTGGAATTAAAGTTGGATTTTAACCTGAGGATTTTGCCTTTCATTTGGATTTTAACCTGAGGATTTTGTCTTTCATTTATACTTGTGACTCTGCATCAGCCTAGTTGCTCCTTTTGGTTTCATCAATAATAGAAGGATAGGCAACTATTGCTGAGTAAATCGTTGCTGAGATTCTAAACCCATATTAAGCTACTCTGACAAAATTTCACTTAAGTATAATGAGGAACTATCGCATAGTATATATTTGGACAATCCTCATCCTTTTTCTGTTTTTGGCCACAGCTGACAGATATTCTCATCACCAACTCATTAAATTCTTTTTTATCTCAGTTTCAGGAAGTTGGTCAAAGAGTCTCTAGACTCCTAAATAAAGGCAAATGAAAAGGCTTTTCTTCAGCATATTGCCCCTCATGAAGTTTGAGCACATGACTGCTAATGGCAATGAATTATTTGTACTGAGAGACTCCTTGCTTAAGGAGGGTGCCCCGGTGCTTCATGGAGACAGAGGTGATCTTGTACACAGATGCAGTGTGTACAGAAGGGCCAATGGTTATTTACTACATCATCTTATTATTGAGTTGACTTTCCAAAATTATGGAACATCTGTTAGCATATCCATGTTATGCCACTCTGAAAGCCATTTTCTGGTGACTAATATCCAGCATAGCATCCAGTCAAGGTATGAAGCTGACGCCACTTGATAAAAATAGTAAACATTGTGTAACACTGTATAAAAATTGTATAACACTGTATAAAATAAATGACCAAGAACAAATTCATAAAGAAAAGTGGAATGAATCACATCAGATGTAGGGTATGGCAGCTGATTTGATTGTCAGAAGAACGTCTGAAAAGAAGAAAAGCTGATAAATACTCAACAATGAGGTGTCAATCTTGCAGAAGTTAAAGCAACAACAGCTACCACAGCAGAGTGTTTAACAAACAAAATGACTACATATAAAGGAGTAAGCAGACAGCTTATACAAGTCTTGTGAGGAAGGCAATTTTCAAGTAGTAGGGCTGTGGGAAAAATATTTCCAGAAAGCCGTGTCTTTAAGTTGGGAGATGACTTTTAGGTACAATTGTTTGAAGCCCTCAATATTTCTAATTGACACAGGGAGATGATCCTTGAAACACTCTGAAAATAGAAAAGGTGTGAATCACTCCACTTGAAGGGAAATGGATTTATTTATTTATTTGACATTTGTTAACTGGGTTGGTCTAGCTGGGCAGGAGCCTGTTTTCAGTGGAGACCCGAGGAGAAAAGCTCCAATTTCAAAAACGATTAGGATAACAAAGGTAACAAAACATAGAAAGTACCATAACCAATTATAACTCCATAACATATTAATAGAAATTATGACTCAAACATATTCAAATTGCAGCAGGAGGGTTTTCTCAAAGAAATGAGTATATGAACCCCTAATGTTTTTTATATATATATATATATATATATATATATATATATATATATATATATATATATCTATATATATATATATACAAAAACAAGTTATATACAAGTGATCAAATAAGAGATATACAAGTGAATCGGAAATGGATGCCCTCTGTAAAGGTATTACTCCTCTGCTGGAGACCATATAGGATAAGGAGTTACATTACTTGCTAGCTTAGAACCACTCTGTGGAAAAATGACAGATATTTTAAAGATTAGTGAAGGTTCTTGCATTCTTTAATATGAAGCCAGTTGACTCTCTAGAGGCTGTCATAGTAAAGTCCATATCTAGGTGGTGAAAAGGATGAACATGAAAATATTACTGGACACGAAATGAAGGCCACATTACTTTTAACAGGGAACATAGGTAAGAAGGAGAAGCCTATTCTCAAACTAGAACTGTAAAATACCCTTACTAATTAGTTACAGGTAAACTTGCCCGGGAAGTATTAGTAGGCAAGGTCTATCAGGACTTCAAAAAGGTCTTTGACTCTGTTACACAAAGGCAGTTGACAGAAAAAAAAAGTCCTTGAGGAGCTGTGGGCAGCGCTGAGACTGTGGCACTTGAATGTTGACTGGTAGAAACAAGATGTTTGCACTGAGAGGTGCATTGCAAAGAGTAAGGATTAAGGTACTGATGGGTCCTGGATTCTTCAATGTGTTTGTTTCAGACATGGCAGTGGCAGAGGAAACAGACAACATACTCAGTCTCTTCACTGATGGCTAAAGGATAGACATGGCAGTGCCGAAATGGGGAAAAGAGTCTTAAGGAGAAAGAGAAGGCAAGGTTAACTAAGTGGGAAGAATGGTGTCAGCTGATGTGAACTGAAGAAAAAGGAATACATTTTATATGGGCCACAACACAACAATCCTAGTCAGAAGTATAAGGGAGTGGTACAGGTAGCAACATATAAAGACAATAATTTGGGAGTGCTGATCATACCTGTACTGAATCACCTGGGGAAGAGTGGAAAGGCAATGGCAACAACAAAGAGAATGCTGAAGTTCAGACTCATTAGGCTAGAATCTGAAAAAAACCCAGCGGAAATGTCTCTGCTGTACTGCACTCTTGTCAGACTGTATCCTGAAAAATGTCCTTGCAGTCATAAGAGGAAAGGGATATCGGGCTGGTGGAAGGAGTCCAGAGAAAGGCCTCTATAACAGTGTGTAGGATACTAAAAAAAGTACATGACCAGACACTATAAAATCTTACATCACCATGTGTCATGAGAAACACTACAGAAAGGGGGAAGGGACATGGATTCACAAACTGTGTCAGGGTGAGTTAAAAGGGTTGTCCTGAAAGGGGAGAACATGTGAGATGGGAAGAAAAGTTGATTTACAGATTGACAAGTCCCTGCAAATTTTGAAGGCTCTTTTCCTCATGGAAGACCCATGGAATAGATTAAAGAATGAGAGATGAAAAGGGAGGCATAAAAGAAATTCAAGAGGACATTGACACAATACCCCACTTGGGCATTATTGACAAACTCAAGAGAACAGGTACAAATTCATATGTCAACAGGTGGATAGCCAACTGGCTCACAGACAGGACCCAAGAAGTTAGAGTTGGGGAGTTCACCTCTACAAAGAGGCCACTCACAAATGGAGTCCCTCAGAGATCAGTCCTTGGACTGCTCCTTTTTAGCATTTACTTCTCTAAAGTCAAGGCCAATGTTAGTGGTCTCTGACTCACTAAATCTGCAGATGATTGCAAAATGTGAGCTCTCACTGAATCCCACTCAGACACAAATGTTCTCCAGGAAGGGCTGACACAGACAAACAACTGGTGTCAGAGCTATGGACTAAAACTAAATGCCAAGAAATGCATAATAGCATCCTTTGGGAAGTCATCCCCCCTGGTAACTATCATATTGACAAAAAAACCCTTAGAGCTGACCCAGTAGTCAAGGACTTAAGGGCACACATAGATAGTAATCTGGCCTTTGACCATCATGCGTCTACAGTTGTGAAGAAATCATTCTTTGGTGTGTAAGTTATAAACAAAGATATGGCATCTAAGTCCAAGGAAGTCATTGTTCGTCAGACCTATCACTGAGTATAATGCCACTTTAGTATGTACCTAACCAGGCATATCCAGCAATCAGAACATCCACAGATGCTCCTTACTAAAAGAATACAGGGCTTAAACAAAATGTCCTATGAAGACTGCCTCAAGGCTCTATCCCTGTACTCTGTCATAGGATCATAGGAGATTACTAGGCTAATGGCCCTGAGGCCTTTACAAGTCAAGCCAAGAGTTTATCTCAAAAAAGAAACTTCAGTCAGCACCTGTCACCCCTATCAATGAGGGACACAGATGGAAACTCTGAGACAAATTTGTGGTTTCCCATCCACTCATCAAGGTTGTGCTTGAAGAGGGTCAGCGAGGCACACTGTTTGACGTGTATGGGAAGTCTATTCCAGAGACAGGGCAGCGTCTGGGAGACAAACCTGTCTCTCCAGCAGGTTTTGTAGATGTCACATATTAGATTCAGGCCTTTTGAGCTGGTAATGCATGAGGCATTAGATTTATGGATATGGAGCATCTCTAGTAGGGCAGGGTCTGAGATTGCATTGTAGATGAGACACAGATCACCTCTGAGCAATAATTTACGATACTGAGTAGAGTGATAGTGATTTGAGGCTGTCCACATAGGACAGGTGTTGGAAGCCATGGATTCTATTTGTGAGGTATTTCTATGGCCTTTCCAGTTGGTGCAGATGTTTGGAGATCTACGTACCAAACAGGGTGTTATACTCAATTATTGGTCTAATGAGGGAGGAGTATTGAGAGGTAATAACTTCCTTTTTTCTGGATGCAATCTCTTTACTTATGAGATGAACCAAGTGGAAGGTTTTTCTGATTACTGCCACTACATGATGGTAAACTGTGAGATTTTTGTAAACCTGAGTACACAGGTGTCTCACCACAGGTTGTGTGTTTAGGGGTTTGCTGTTGACATGGTAATCAGTTGGGGCCGTGTTTTTGCTGAATGGTATGATGATACATTTTTTTGCATTTAACCTGAGGCCATGACATTGGCAACAGTCATTGATGTAAGCCCCTCTTGCAGATTGTTAACATCATCTGAGGAGTCAATGACAGCACCCAACTTACAGTTATCTGAAAACTTGTCAGCCACAGGCCTTTTGTCTTTGCCTGGACTTCCAAGAAGTAGATGCCAAAAAGTAGGGGTCCCAGGACAGATTCCTGGGGGACTTCACTAGTGACAGATCAACTATTAGAGGGGAAGTCACCAGTTTTGACCTTGAGGGTCCTGTCGGTGAGCCATTTGGCCACCCACTTGATGAGATAGGGATTTACACCAAATTGTATTAGCTTTTTGATGCTGCCTGAGTGGGGGATTGTGTCAAAGGCCTTGGCCAAGTCAAGATAAGCTGTATGTACTGACTTTCCTTCATCCAGGGCCTTGGTGACATTCTGAAAGAAGTCAACCAGGTTCAACAGGCAAGATCTGCCCTTGATGAATCTGAACTGGGTGGGGTCAAGTGCTTGGAGATTGCCTATGTCCCTGTTAATGAGAGCCATAATAATAATATGGTCTATGGCTTTACAGACCATACTTGTCAAGCTAATGGGGTGATAGTTTCCAGGGTCAGTAATTGCACCACCTTTGTGCAAGGGGATGACAATTGCAGTTCTCCACTTTGCTGGGATGAAGCCTGTACTTAGGCTGTGGTTGAATAGGGTGCTGAATGGCAAAGTCAGTTCTTGCAGGAGATGCTGCAGAATACAGCCTGGGATACTATCAGATCCCATGGAAGCTGTGTTCTTTGCCTTGGAAAGGGCCTTTAACACTTGATCTATGGAGATGTGAGGTATGGGACAAGTACTGGGGATGTCAAAAGGGACTTTGGTGGGGACAGGGAGGCAAAGTTTGCAATGGACCTATCTGCTAGCAGGCTGGCTAAGTCAACAGGATCAGTGTAAGTGATACTGTTAAGTAGTAACTCGGAACAAACCTGGGCTTTGCAATGGAGGTTCTTGACTTAACTGTAGAAGGTTTTGTGGTTTCCCTTTGATTTGGATGCTAGATTTGATTCATAATTGGCTTTGGAGGTTTTTACTAATGATCTAATTTGCTTGATGAGGCTAAGGAGGGAGTTTTTCAGTTTAGAATTTGTTGCTTTTTACCCTTGGACAACAGTTTCTTCCTTTTGTTGTAAAGGCTGTTGATAGAGGATGTCCACCAAACAGGTTTTCATTTCCTTGAGGAGCAGGTTTCAGTTCTGTTGGGTATGGCTGAGTCCATGCAGTTGTACAGGTGCTTGTATACTGCACTTGACATACTATTCAGCATAGTTGTCTGCTTCCTCTGAGGTTGTAGTCAGCTTTGGAGAAGTTTTTCACCTTGATTACAGCTAGGGGGTGAAATAGAAACTTTGAATGAGACAGTCTGAAGATCTGATCTCACCAGGGAAGAACATACTATGGGAGTGGTACAGTGGTCGCCCATGTTGGTGAGAACCAAGTCCAGAATGGAACAGGCTTTTGAAGGGAGATCTATGCCTGACACGCAGGGCATTTTCAGACCCCACTCTGATAGACCTCCTGCATATCTGCAAAACAAACAGCACCAGAGTTACCTGTTCTAAATACATAAACCTTGTCTGTGATATAGATAGGACCTACTGGAGAGACGGGTATGTATCCCAGAGATTACCCCATCTCTGGAATAGGCTCCTCATTCATGTGAAGCAGAGTTCCTCCCTAACCCAATTCAAGTGCAACCTGGACAATTTAACGGGAAACAGGAAATTCATTCCTAGTTTGGCACCTATGCCTCTAATGGACACAGGCAACCTGTAAATGGTTCATCTCCTAGCCCCCTACTTGTAAATGTTTAATCTCTCAAGCCGCTGCTTACACTTATCAAGGGTATCAGAACTTGTTAGAGATTTGGGATGCATGGCTAGGCTTAAAAAGGCCCTTGTGGCCATTAGCCTAGTAAACACCTATGAACCTATGGAATAGGTGTGGAGGGTGTGAGGAGGAAGACAGTGATGAAGTGAATAGAGAATGCTAAAAAAACTTATATAGCAGATTATGTAGCTTTACTGTCACCACCAGACATTAGGCAAATGCAGTCTAATGTAATACTGTCAGCATGCAGTAGTCCCAAAACCAATAAAATGTCCTCAGTAATGTTACCAATGAGAAACAGTAATGACATGTGAAAAAAAGGAGTTACAAGCTTTTTTACTGACATAGCATTCATTATGGCTTGTCATACTCCTCTGCTTTTTTCCTAAGGAAAGCCTTATTAAGCCAAGAAACTATCTTACTTCTGAAAATTGATTTTGCAGTAGGATCACACTGTATTCTCAATTAAATATTAATTTGCCTGTCACAATTTAATGTCTGTTTGAGTCACTCTGAGGAAAAGCTGAGGGCAAAACTTCAATTTATGATGTTATAGCAAAAAATGAAAATATATTGTGAATTATAATTTTACTAGAGTTTCTGAGGTACTTTAGTAATATTAGTATGCCCATACATATAACAATATTCAGCATGCAGAATGTAGCATTTGAATAATAAAGCACTGTACAAATTTTATATAAATATATATATATATATATATATATATATATATATATATATAGTTATATAATGGGCTGCATAAGAGAACAGGTAAGGGAAACAGACTAATTTCTAAAAACAGAAGTAAAGTAGTAGTTGAGATGTAACCTGGCTGAAAATTAGGACTAAAGTTTACAATAAAGTAAAGTCAGAATAATTTATCAGTGGGAATGTGAGTACAAACGTAATTGTTGACTCTCCTGTATAACACTGGATCAGCAAGGGACAATGTGTATGATCTATACAATGGCCCACTCAGGGAATGAAAAATACTTCCCTCATCACAGATTCTGTACAGACATTCAACATGTCAATCAGATTTTCCAACAATTAAATAAATATATTTCTGAAATAAAGTTTTTTTAGATAGTTGTCAACGTGGTAAAGCACTTAGAATGTATGAAAGTTTGTTGTCAAGTTGTAATAAGGCTACATGACACATCCAAGTACATGTTCATAACTACTTAGAAATAAAACAACTAATATCACATGGCTTTGTAAAACAAAGTATCATAAAATGTACAATGTTTTCTTGATATTTCACCAAGAATAAACTCACTGATTTTTATCTGCATGAATCAAACTTTTCAGAGCTTCAACATGAGAAAAGCAAGAATAAAAACATTATTTTACAAATGGCAATTCCCTGTACTCACGTGTAGACACTCCCTTACTTATATATACTGACTCCATATGGGAACAATAACATAGGAAAAAGAAAACTCCAAGCACTATGAATCCCTACCAGTGCACAAAGAAAAAATACACCAATACTTGATTTCTTAAGGAAAGTTATCAGGGCATTTCAGACTAGGGAACAGAAACTGACATCTTTAAACTCACCTATTTTACACTCAACCAGCTGCAGAGAAACCTAAAACCTGTACTGTTTACAAGCATCTTATGCATCTAAAAAGCAACTTATAACAAAAAAAAAAAAAAAAAAAAAAAAAAAACTGGACTGGAAAACCGTTACTGAACAAGAAAAACAACTATTTACTTTTTTAAAGAAATCATTTTGGAAGCCATTGTCTTCAGTAACCATAATGTCAAATGCTTCTAGAATAATTAATTGTTTTAAATGAAACCATGTGAATGACTTGATACATTTTGTTATGAAATCTATGAATCCGTAATGATAGACATTATGTTGCATCTTGTAGACTGGGTTTTGTTGTGGAAGCATGCCTGGGCAAAAGTCTTACCTTTAGTGACTACAGGCATATAAGTGAGGGTAGTAATGCATGATAATAGTTTTCTGATTTATATTTTGTGACAGCAGTATTTCCTTTCATTTGTTAAAATAAGTCCATACAAGATAAAGAGCAACGCACATCTGGATTTCACAGAGTTAAAGTTTCTTGTTGATAGCCAATTTAAAGTACATATCAGGCTTCACTGCTGATATAAGTAGAATTATTTTGCAACCATATAAACCTATTGTTTTGTGGTTAATTTGCGACATTCATCTAGCATCCCTTATTAACGTTAGTGATGCATTATGCTTTGTGTAATATGCGATTTGTTATAGAGTTTAGACAGTGCTATGTTAAATCATTTTGGTGTTACAAAGGAAATGTGTTCTACTTCTTAAGCATACATTCATTACAATGTTCTTCTGCTGATATTTTCATCATCTCATTGATGATTGATTGGTCTTTGTTCAACAGCTTTGGAGACAGTGTTCCAACCAGCAGAAATGACTGCCTTCTCTTATAGTGGGTACAAGTACTGGCTACACTGTAGGTAAATTTGCATGAAGTCTTAAAATGAATAGTTTTAAATCCAGGTCTTTTTAAGTATAAACAATAACAGCAGTATATGTGGTGGATCTATGTTACAGTCTGCACAAATATTGGCTGCATTACACATACATTTACATAAAGTCCTGAACTTATTACATTCACAGACTTAAAATACTAGGTTTAGTATATAAAATAAGAAAAGCATATGTGGTGTATGAGTTTTTCTAAGGTTAGTCTAAGGTTAAATTTTGCATTCAGTAATTTCTGAAACTGAAATTTAAACATCTCATTGCAGTCCAGTTAATTTCAGTTTGAGATAACAGATACATAAACAGACAAATTGTGATAAAAATTGTATGACTGAAAACTAGGTTGCTTTAAAAAATATGGTTGTGTGAAATGCTTATCATACTAGCAGATCCCTGAGTCATATAAACAATTGCCACTTTATTTATTACTTATGATCAGAAAAAAGCCTTAGAGAATCAGGTAACCCATTTGGGTACTTTATGCACCCCAGGGATGATTTAGTGTACCAGGACAGTTCAACAACACTTTATTTATTACTTATGGTTAGAAAATGGCCTTAGAGAATCAATTAACTCTGCTGGGTACTATATGCTCCTCAGGGATGATTTACTGTACCAGGACAGTTCAGCAAAAAAAAAAAAAAAAAAAAACAAGTCCACCTATTCATGTTATGAAATCCATGTGCCATGACTGAAACACTTCATTTCTTTTCTGCTCTTTTATTTTCTCAAAAACATTTTTATTTTGTTTTCATTATAAACATGTGCAAATGTACATATAACAAATAGATTAAAACAATAACAAAACTATTTACAATATTTTCATTCATCCATGATAAACAATCATTTTATCCATGAGACGTTATCAGTATTTGTTCAAAAGGTTTTTCAATTTTTGCCATGCTATTTTTTATAAGTAATGTTATGAGTTTTATAACAAATGGTTTGCAGTTCTTTTTTATCTTTTCTGCTCTTAACTGTAACTCTTAAAAAGCCTTAGTTAGCAAGTGGAAACATAATAAAACTGAACTAAATGCAAACAACAGTTACAAGGACTTGTGGGCACGTGTGTGTGTGTGTGTGTGTGTGTGTGTGTGTGTGTGTGTGTGTGTGTGTGTGTGTGTGTGTGTGTGTGTGTGTGTCTGTGTGTGTGTGTGTGTGTGTGTGTATGTGTATGCAAATGCATCTTGTAATGATTTGCAATGCATGCATCTGATGACAACGAGCTAAAATGCATTACTGTAACTACCATTTACATACTAGTTCTTTAATTCATTTGATCAAAATCATATATCTGAGCTGTACACAGTCAACACATTTGTATTTCTATATATGTTTGTGTCTGTATCTGTCTGCATGATTATGTTTGTATGTGTGTGTGTGTGTGTGTGTGTGTGTGTGTGTGTGTGTGTGTGTGTGTGTGTGTGTGTGTGTGTGTGTATAAATATCCCTTCCATCAGCAGTTATGCATTATACAGCAATTTTTAAATAATAGGCACAGGAACTACTTGACATAAAAATGTATAAAAATACTTATCTTATAATACAAAAAGAAATGCAAGACATCTTAAATACATACAATAATGCCATCCAATGTGGGTATTACTGGGAAATAATGTATCTTCCCATTGCAGAGAGGCCTTCCAAGTGTGAAGTTAGGCCTCAGAGTACCCCTGTTAGTCTGTTATTTTCCAGTAATGTCTACTGTCTTGGTCGTTATTGTTTACAGCATGCTGTATCAGTCCAGCCCATACAACCACAAATCAAAGTAGTCAGTCCCTTCAACAAAATATGCTAACTTTCTGTAGAATTTTGACACTAGAGTGGTTGTATTCAAAGTATGGCCTTTTTCCCTTTCAGTTCATTTCTTCTGTGAAAAATAAAACATCCACTAACAGTAAGTATTGCAAGAACTGGCGTTAAGTCACAATAGCTTGAGGCCTACTAAACCCACCAAATACTGCAACAAGCAACGCAGCCTCAGTTCACCAGACTTTGCAACTGGTTCCACAATAATAAATTTTGAATTAATGATACCAAAGCCAGCATCATTCTATTCTCCACATAAAGAATTGACAGAACTTCCTCCCACCATTAGTCTTGACAGATTTAAAAGTGAATATTAAATGTTATGCCGCACAAATATCTTGGTGTTACTCTATACCCCTTAATGAACTTCAGTATGTACGCAGACAACATTACCACCCAGCTAATATAAAGTTGTTATCTCTCATACCTTTCCTTTCGCAAACAATGCCTTCATACCTAAGACTGAATATCCTCTTTCCCTTATTGCCTTTCATTCAGCAAAAATACCCACAAAAAGTTCAAGTATATAAATAAAATATTTATATTTGCTCTGCTTGCTGATACAAATTGTATATAACTGAAATTATATTTCTACAAATAATTTTCTATGACATCTTTCTTAACCTCTACCTACACTGTCTAAAGCCATCACCAACAAAAAATTCTGAAATCCTCATAACCCAACTCAATTTTCTGTTCTGGACATCAACAAATCTCCCTCAAGAACCACCATATTGGAAGATAACAAACATTGACTGGCCAGTAATAGATAGTCATTGCTGCTATATACCTTTACTGATACAACCAGCTCATCTCTGCTGCAACAAGGCATATTAAATACATTGAGAACAAGTCCATCACTGATTAGATACATATCAAGTCCCCTAACAACATTATCTCTTTCGGCACCCACTCAGACAGCTTAAGCAATCACCTATAAAATTAAAGAACAAACAGCTACTGAAAAACAGACCACTACAATTATGTCAGCAGCCTACCTCTTCCTAGAAGTCAGTTTTATAACAGACTTAAAATCAATAAATTGGCATAGCTTAGAGTCTATATAGCTAGACAATGCTGCAACATCTTTTATCTCTACTTTTCTAAATATAATCAATGTTTATGTCCCATTAAAAAAGGGTTAAAACAAACCCAGCCCCATGGCTATATAGGAAAACCAAATGACTCATGGAACAAAAAGGCAAAGTCTGGAAAACCTTGGAACCAAAAGAAATGTGAGTTAAACCCACAAAATTATAACTGCCTGAGAAACTATCCCAAAGGTACAGTTCTGTAAGGTGAACTTACCATAACAATAGATGTTTGATTGACCACTGCTGCAGTAGCTTTAGCTACATGGATTATATCTTGACAAGGATATAATGGTTGGTCACTTCCAAAGTTTCAGGCCACCTCCCACACACCCAGATTGTCAAGCAGCGCAAGCTGAGCTGACTAAATGATAAGTTTGGGCACAAAGCTCTTCGGAGATTACCTGCCAGCAGAAAGAAGGAGGCTGAACCCTGAAAGAACTCTTCTAGGAACAAGAAAATATAATTGTTCACACCCTGACATAAAAAACATACCAAAAATCAAAGTGGATGAAGGGAAGGTGTGGCTGCTGCAGTAGTGATCATGCAAACATCTACTATTTTGGTAAGTTCAACTTATTCAACTATACTGTGCTCTTTATACTGATCAATGCTGTAGTAACCTTTGCTATATTAGTAGATTACCATAGCAACCATGTTTGGGAGATGGGAAGAGAAGAATTCAGGAACCCCTGGAGAATGGTCCTGGCAAAGCTTGATCTGGACCTAGAGAAGGAATTAAGCTTATAGTGCTTTGCAAGTACACCTCTTTCCAAACAGCCATAGATGAAGCCAAGACCCTGGTAGAGAGAGCCTTGACCCTGCCTAGAATAGAGTTGTTATGGTGAATACAACAAAAGATAATAACCTTAGACAACCATTTGGAAGTAGATTGTTTTGACACAAGTTGCTCCTTCTTCTTACCTTCACAAGAAATGCACAATTGATCTGAAGATCTGAGAGATATAGTTCTGTCAAGAATGTACTTGAGATGTCTGTGGACATTCAAGGTATTTACTAGACTTTCTCCCTCATTTTTAGATTGAGTAAAGAAAGCAGGGAGATGGATAGTTTGGCTGAAGGTAAACTTGGATACTAGGCATAAAACTAGGACTGACTCTCAATGAAACCTTGTCCCTTTGGAAAACAAGGTATTGTTGACTCAACATAAGAGCTTGTAACTCAGATACCCTTCTTGCAGAGGACAGAGCAATCAGTAAAAGTGTTTCCCATGTTAAGAACCTCAAGTCAGACAGATTTGCTGGTTTAAATGGAGCAAGTGTTACCTTTTCTAACACAAAATTAAGACCCCCAAGCTGGACCCACTGGTTTACTTGGTGGCCTCATATGCAAAACCCTTTTCAACAACATTTTAAGATGAGACTGACTTGAAAGAGGAGTATCTATGGGAAAACATGCTGCAATGTCTGATAATGAACCTAGACAGAGGAATAAGAAAGAGCATAGGATACTAACTCACACAAACATTGTAAAAACAAATAAAAACTAGCCTTAAATGGGTGCTGGTTATGTCTCTGGAACCTCCCCAAAAAACTTTTCCATTTGCTAATATAACATTTACTAGTAGCAGCCTTTCTTGCCAACATTAGCACCTGCTGCGCATCCTCAGTGAACAGGTGCCTAAAGGGAATTAAGGTCTTGTCATCCAGGCAGTCAATTGAAAATGATTGATATCAGAGTGTATCAAATGCCCCTGTTGTTGTGTGAATAGATCCAGTCTGTGAGGAAGCTTGTGGAAATTGCCCCTGGCCATTTCTAAATGAAGGGGGAACTGCAGTTGTCTAGGACAGAAGAGAATCACCACAATGATCTTGAGGAATTCCTTCTCAATCTTCATAAGTACCCTGGATATCAGTGGAAAGGGTGGAAAACATACAGGAACATTCTTGTCCAAAGAAAAGAAAAGGCATCTGTCCTCCAAGCCTTCTTGCATGGAGTCCTGGAACAGAATCTTGCCAGTTGATTGTTCAAAGAGGAAGCAAAGAGATCTACTTGAGGAACACCCCACAGAGGGATCAAATCTTGGAAGACTCCTGTGATCTAGTTTCCCCTTCATAAGGGTCTGCCTTGGTCCAGCTCATCTTTTCGGCCACAGTTTTGCTCTGATGGAATGTAGGATGTCTGTAGAGTGAGATTGTGCTGTGAAGCTATATCCCAAGCTAGCATGGCTGGTCTGCAAAGCAGGCATGACATAGTTCATATTGATTGTTGATGTACCACAAGACTGTGGTATTGTCTGAAACCACTTTGAAGAGATCTCAGGGCTAAACATGGTTTGGAGAGTTGAATGCCTTAGTTACAGCAAGCATCTCCTAGACATTTATATGCTTGCATCTGGCCTTGTTTCCCACTCCTCTGAACTTTTATCCCTCCAAACACTGCTCCCCAAGCAAAGTCTGATGCTTCTGTGGTGACTGACTGCTTTGGAGCAAGGAAGGAGAAGGGGGCATCTGGATTTCAGGATATGTACTATCTCCACCAAAAGTTTTCTCTTCTAACAAACCCAAGAACTGGAATTTTAATAGATAAAGGGTTTTGATGCTGGGACCAAAAACATTTCAGGTACCACTGTATCTTTCTCAAACAGAATCTAACCAGGGAAATCATGAGTATCACAGATGCCTTGAGCGTCAAAATCCTGGGGTATTCCCTCACAATGATCAAAGTCTGAGTGGACAACCTTAGAAATGTATCTAAATAAGGATCTATTTTTCCTGTGATAGAAAAGCTCTTTGAACTGAGGTGTCTAGCTGACATCCCAGGAACATATTCCTGTGTGAAGGAGTCAAGAAATACTTTTGACTGTTCTCTTGGAATCCCACCTTTTGTAAGAGAGCTCTCACTGAAGAGAGAGATTCTTGACACTTTAAAAACAACTTTGCAAAGACAAGCAAGTTGTCTAAATATGGAAAAATTCAGATAGCCTGTAGCCTGTAATGAGGTGTAACTGATGTTAGATATTTTGTGATAACTCTTGGTGCAGTAGAAAGTCAAAAGGTATTTGCTTTCATATGAGAAAGCTAGATAACTACCCTGAATAAAATACCTTCCCACTTGGAAAAGAGAAGCTGGTTCTATCACTCCTCCGGACAGTATGTGATGAAGAAGAGGTGGAAAGAAAAGAGTCTAATCTGAAGGTTCATGAATGACTCCTGGAAAAAGAGGAATTTCCACTCACTGCCATCTGTAATCTTGACGAATGAAATTCAGAGCCCATTTGTCTGACGCAATCTGTTGCCAAAGAGAGTGTAAGAAATCAGAGTTCTGTTATACCAGATTGCTTAATAGTAGCTTATTTTAGCAATCAACATAAAATAATGGGTCTATATTATCCTATCAAAAACTGAATTTGCTGAACTGCATCTACATCGGAAATGCAGTTCAGTGAGTTCCCTGTTGTGGGGGGCTGTGTCCCCCACACTCCCGTCTAATTATACATACCAACTCTGAGATCACACTACAGTGAAGAGAAGGCAAATTTTATGATCCTCACTGTACCACGATTTTACTATTATCAGTTCACTGAACTGCATTTCTGATGTAGATGTAGTTCAGCAAATTCAGTTTTTGAGGATATAATATAGACCTTAAAATATTAGAAGATAATATGAGCAGATATAAATGTTACAGCAGCATATTCAGAAGGTATACAGTAGCAAAGTATGTCAGACAATGAAAGCATGAAAGTATTCAACAATATCTGAACAAGTCTTGAGTCAGATTCTGACAGAGAACGCTGTCCTAAAGATAGAGATTATATTACTTCTACTCAGTAACTTTCCTCTGGTAGCTGTATCCACCCCTTCAACCTTGATTCCCAGACCTTTTCTAGCAGGTGCCTAACCTTCTAATTTTCTCTGACATTCCATTTCAAGTACACATAACTCTCCCTTGAGAAAGTAATATTCTGTAGTTTTTCCTTGAGGGCTGTTATTTCTCCACGTCTCATGCTTGGCCAGAAAAGTTATTTCTTCCCTTCTACTGAACTGCCTTTTTCTGAAACTGTATGGATAAAATGAAGACACAGGCCTGCCTTTTAATTTTCAGGCTTATTGTACTATATTTATTCTGTCTTATGTCTAACAACTATTTTAAGTGAAAAACCTCAGATTTACATATAGAAAAAAGGAGATTAAGACTTTCTTGTAGAAAAAGGAGGGCCAGTGTGGGAGTGTGTCACAAGGTTTCTTGAATAGTCAATCAGACATATTGGAATGTTGGTTTGGGAGGCTAGAGACTTCTTTTTGGAACTCTTCTTTTGAGACCATTTATTCTGTTTTCCAACCAAAATGGAAGAGGAAAAAAAAATCATTAAATAATTTGGAAAAGGAGAGTTGAAGAACTTTAGTGATTTTGTGCATCAGCTTGCCCCTTTCCTCTCACTTTTTGATTACCTCTGCAGCAGACAGGTCAAACACTAAATCTCTATCCAAGGAAGAACTCAGAATGTCATTTTAACATCATCTTGGAAGTTTTAAAAATGCAACCATTCAAACCTTCTTAAAACAGTACCAGTGGTCATAACCCTGGAAGACGTATAACAGAGTCATACAATACAACAATGAGTAGTGACCTATGCAAACAAATGCACTAAGTTATTTAAAGCAGATTTTCCTCACAAGAAGAAACTGCAGATAAAACATTCCTCATACTGTCGCAATTTGACAGAACAAGATTTAACATATGAACCTGACAATTCAATATTCTGAAAGCCAAAGTTGCTGAAGTATACAGTTTTTCTCCCCATACCTATCACTAATATTTCCCAACCTTATCCAAAAGAGTACGATTGGAATTAACTAAGTGCTTACCAGCAATGGGATCAACTAAAGCTACAGCTGCTGAGATAGGTTTGGGAATAGTGTATAAAATATAAAAGACTGAGGAATTCTACATATCCTATCTGCCTTTTAAAGACAATTGGTTGACAAACAGGAAAACTGAAGACAGTCACATATACATCCTTCAAAGCTGACAGAACAGGATGAATGATTGTAGGTTCTGTAAAATCCTTCTCCAAAATTTTGTATTTTCTGAGGGACTGAGAAACATCAGTGTTCTCTCATTGAAAATGCTGGCATATTCTAGCAATATTCTCAGAGAAAGAGAAACCCCTCATAGGGAAAATCAGAAACTGAGCTCTCCTCTGAGTCTGAATCAGAAATCTGAAGACAAAACCCTGAATCCATCCCTGCATCTTCCTTTTCAGATTCAAAATCTTGAATCTCTTCAGGAAAAGAGAAATCCCTCTTTCTTTTACCAGAAACTACTTTAAACTCTGAGCAAGACCCAGTAAACTACTCCTATCCAAAGAAATTTGATTACATGCTTGGTTTTCTGTTTCTTTTTGACAGGAAAAAATGGGGGGGCAACCATGTCACTAATGCCAGAATCTGCTTCCCCAGGCATGGGTACAGCATTCTGACATTCTATTTGCCTCATGAACGGTTTCAGTTTTTTAACATATATTGCTCCGAAACTGCTATATTTGTACTGCCATAGCAACAGTAAACAACTGCTGCAGTTTCTTTTTTTGTTCAAAACATTTTTATTTGAGAAATTTCATATACAGTAAAGTTAAATGAAATGAACTAATTTTTTCTTTTTTTTTAAAAACAAATAAAATAAAATGAATTTCACATGAAGTAATAACATAACAATAAACAATATATAACTATATAGAATATGTTCACCATAGATCAATACATTTAAAATAATTTATAAATATGTAAATGATATTTACTATAATATAGAACTACTTTTGTAAGAAATCATATATTTTATTCCAACTGTGAAGAGAAGAAGTATTTTTAGAAATTCTATTCCCAATGGTTTGTTTTTCCAAACAAGAGACTTCATTAAGAAGATTTTTAAATTCTTGTAAAGATGGAAAGGAATTAGATTTCCAATTTCTAGTGATAATTTTTCTTGCTATGGCTATCATAGACCAAATCAAAGGGTAATCAGATACCTTAATACAAGCTGGAACTGGAGTATTAACTAATATTAAGGATTTAGTTAAAGTAAAGTTGTCTGTAAAAATAGCTTGCATAAAATCATTTATATCATCCCAAATTTTTTTCAATTTGATACAATCATAGAACATATGAGACCAATCAGCATTTACTTTATTATTACATCTCCAACAGTTTATATCTTTTTTGTGTATGAGGAGTAATAAAGGAACTATGTAGATATCTCCAGGAAAATATTCTCCATCTTAATGTGGAAGTAGTCATACTAGATGATTTCAAAATATTGAATTTGTCTTTGTCTGTGGGAAAATAATTATTAATGGAAAAGAAAAAGTTCCAGTAACTGTCAGAGTAGACATCTAAATCCGATTTGATAGCTTTATATATTTGCGAGAGTTTATTAGTGGAAGGAGAATTATTCTGAAGAGATAAAATCAAGTAATGCAGTAAGTTTGGTATAACTTTCTTAACTGAAGGGGTCATTAAGTCAATTCTATTTTGTATAAAATTCCTTCCTTCATGTAACTCCAACCAATAAAGGGACTCAAATCTGAATTCAACATCTAGTAAATTAACTGATTTCAAGACATTATTTGACATCAACTGATATCAAAAGAATAAGTTTTTCTGTTTAAAGATACACATTTTATTAGAGTCAGAGGTAAAAATAATACCTGTTGAGTAGGCTATAGGAAAGAGAAGGAATAACCATTCTTTATAAACATTATACTTAAATACAAAATTTCTAAAAGATTTTAACAAAAGAGTTAAATAATTACTTTTAAATTTTAGGGAACAAAAGGTGGAAAGCTGATCTTTTAGGACCCAAATTAATGAGTTATTTATAAACAACAATTTTTGAGAGTTATTTTTTATAGTATCCAACATTAATATTTCAAACAATTTTTCCATTTAGCTTGATAATTAGTATCAATTAAGAGATAAATCCCTTTTACCATAGATCTCTGCAGTTTCTAAGGGCATTGTGAACCTGTGAAGTACATTTAGCCTCGCAGATAAAAAATAAGAAAAAGTAATGTTGTTTAATTATTAAAATAAAATATAGCCTAAGCAAGGTAAAATAAGTACATAATAAGACTATTTGTAAATATTTTATGATTTACCCACATCGGACTACACATTCCTGGAAACACAACTGAAATGTTCCCAAACTACATGTACAATTAAATATAGCTGCTTAATTAACATGCTGACTCCACAAGCTCTCTGCAGTGTAAAAGTTATATTTCATATGTTACTTGAAACTGACAGTCTCTAAAGCACATGAAAAGATACATATTACTTTTTGCAACATGTTATCTTTAAGCAATAACCCATGCCAAGGTGTGGGTAAAGCTGGATTTACCCACAGTTGGTGTGGTTTGGTCACGGGGGTGAAGCCCAAGTGGCCAAACAAAGACAACCGTGGGTAAATCCAGCATTACCCACACCCAGGCATAGGTTATTGCTATTATACAATGACATTATTTAAGAAAAAAATACTTACTTTTCTTAAATAATGGCATTGTATAATGCCTCTGTGCTGCCCTTCCGCAGCTGTCCAGTATTCTACAGCAGTTCTGATGTACTGCGCATGCGTATGCTTATGCAGTACATCAGAGCTGTGTGTGAAGCAATGGAGAAAAGAAGATCTCTGTTGCTTTTTTAAAGGTGTCTCGCTATGTTAATAGAGTTTAACATAGCAAGATAGCTTTAAAAAAGCAACGGAGAAAGGAATATCTCTGTTCCCCTTTTTTAAAGCTGTTTCGCAATGTTAAACAAGTTTAACATAGCAAGATACCTTTAAAAAAAGCAACGGAGAAAGGAAGATCTCCGTTGCTTTTTTTTAAGATATCTCACTATGTTAAATATGTTTAACATAGTGAGATTACAGCAAAAGATCTCTTCCGTTCTCCGTTGCTACCAAAAACACAAAAAATCAAGACTTATACTAATGGAAAAAGTCCAGGCAACTGGACCTTTTGCATTAGTATAAGTCAGATTTACAATGGGCATGCTGACCAATCAGCATGCACGTTTTGCAATATTAATGGGGGGTCATTGTATAATTGCAGTTACCTCACACTCTGTACAAACTCACTTGGCAACTGACAGCTATTCATTTAAAATATCAGTTTAAAGATTAAATGTGCCTTTGAAAATATTGACATTTAGACAAAATATAATCTGAACTGAAAAATGAATGAGTTGAAAGTAGTGAAGTAATGCATAGGTTCATAGGTAGATACTAGGCTATCAGCCCTGTGGCCTATACAAGCCCAGCCAAAAAGGTACCCTGGCTTTTGCCACCCAAGAAAATTATTTTCCTGTGCCACTGTTGAGCAGAGTCACAGAGGTGATCCCTGAGTGAATTTCCTATTTCCCATCCAATCATCAAGATATTTCTTGAAGATTGCGAATGAGGAGCTTTGTTTGATATAGATAGGTAGTTTATTCCAGAGTATGGGAAGTCTCTGGGACAGGAATCTATCCCTCCGGCATGTTCTGTTTATTGTGGTGACAAGGTTTAGGTCCCTAGAGCATGTAGCTTGGAGGGATTGGGATTTCTTTAAGTGGAGCATGTTCAATAGCTCTGGGTTTGACATAGCTTTGTATGTTAGGCAGAGATCACTTCTGAGTAGGCGATATGTGACGGAGTAAAGCTGGAGTTTTTTGAGATGGTCTGCATAGGGCATCTGTTTGAGGCCAGTAATCCTCTTTGTGAGGTATTTCTGCAGCCTTTCCAGTTGTTGTAGATGTCTTGTGAGGTACATACCAAAAGGGGTGTTGTACTCTATAATGGGTCTAATGAGTGATGAGTAGAGAGGAACAATGACCTTTTTTTTCTGGATGAGAAACCTTTTGTGATGAGGTGTGCCATGTAGAAGGATTTCCTGACTACTGTGGTGATGTGATTATCAAAGGAGAGACAACTGTCTGCCTGTGTCCCAAGGTCTCTTATCACACTTTCGGTGTTAAGTATACTACCGCCTATGTTGTAGTTCATGGGTACAGAGTTTTTACCAAAGGGAATGACAATGCACTTTTTGGCACTGAGCTTGAGGCCATGGCTTTGACACCAGGCATCTGTCTCAGTGAGGCCCTTTTGTAGGATGTCCACATCGTTAGGAGTTTCAATTATGGCTCCTAGTTTGCAGTCATCTGTAAACTTCGTTAGCCAAAGAACTTCTGTGTTAGCCTGTACTTCAGAGAAGTAGATACCGAACAGGAGAAGACCCAGGACTGAACCCTGTGGTACTCCACTTGTCACTGGTCTGAAGTCGTATTTGGAGTCTGATACTTTCACAGTGTGGGTTCTGTCAGTGAGCCAGTTGGCAACCCATCTTGTGACATAGGGATTTATACCTAGTTTAGTGAGTTTATCTATAATTCCAGAGTGGGGGATGGTGTTGAAAGCCTTGGCAAGATCTAGATAGGCTGTGTGAACCACCTTACCCTTGTCTACGGCTTTGGTGACTGCTTCAAAGAAGTCTATCAGGTTTAAGAGACATGATCTGCCTTTTATAAACCTGAACTGGGTGGGGTCCAGAGTTTGGAGATTACCAATGTCTTTGTTTATAAGTTCCATGAAGATACATTCCATGGCCTTGCAGACCAGGCACGTCAGACTAATGGGGTGGTAGTTCCTGGGGTCTGTGGTGGCTCCCCCCTTGTGGAGTGGGATAACTGTCACTGTGTGCCATTCAGCAGGCACAAAGCCTGAGGTGAGGCTATGATTGAACATGGTACTTAGGTGGGGTGCCAGTTCGTTCTGTAGTTCATGTAGAACACAGCCTGTGATGTTGTCTGGTCCCATGGATGCTGTGTTCTTGGCTTTTGAGAGAGTGGTTTTTACCTCTGCAGTCGTGATTATAGGAACTTTGCATTCTTCCGGTATAGAGAAGGGCTCTTTAGGAGGTGGGAGGGTGGTAAAGTTAGCACTGAACCTGTCTGCCAGGATGTTGGCAATACCAGTTGGGTCTGTATATTTAGTGACATTGTGCTGTAACTCAGAGCAGATCTGAGTGTTGCCATTGAGATTCTTGACATAGCTATAGAATGCTTTGTGGTTGTCTTTAGAATCAGTGGCGCTTTTGTTTTCGTAACTAGCTTTGGAGGATTTTATCAGGGATCGCAGCTTCTTACTGAGGCTGACCAGGGAGCTCCTCCACTCATGGGATTTTACTCTCTTTTGCAACAGTTTCTTCCTTCTGTTGTACAGTTTGTTTATGGCAGGGGACCACCAGATTGGCTTCCTTTTTTGGAGGCTAGTGTCTTGGTTCTGTTTGGGATAGCATGATCCATGCACTCATGTAAGTGCTTATAAAGTGCAATTGTGTAGGATTCAGTATTCGTAACTGTATTGTCTATCTGCATGGGTGTCATGAAGTTCACCACTTCTGTCTTAAGAAGCATGAAGTTGGCTTTGGAGAAATTTTTTACCATGGTTTCCTTAATGGGGGTGGGGGCAGGATGTGGATATCTAGGGTAATTAGCTTATGGTCGGATTGGACCAATGAGGTGTTGACTTCAGGTGTGGAACACCGGTCACTCATGTTGGTAATGACTATATCTAGGATATTGTTGCCCCTGGTGGAGGTGTGGATAAGTTGATCCAGGGCATTGGAGTTTATGAATTCCAGAAAGCGTTGAGCGAAGGAGTTGGTACATGAGTAGTTTTCCCACTTAATGGTGGGGTAGTTGAAATCACCCATTATTAGGGTGTTTGGTTAAACCCTAATATTTTCCAGTACATCAAGAAAAGAGGAGTAGGAATCGTAGGGTATGATGGGTGATCTGTAGCAAGCTACGATTTGGATTGCAGTTTTGCCCAGAGTTAGTTGCACTTGAATAACATTGGCTGCATTATGCTAAGCAACTAGCCTGGAGGTGTGGATATTCTTAATGAATATGGACACACCTCCGCCTTTGGTTTTCCGGTCCAGGTTACATGGCCGAAAAGTGTGGTATGAGTTATAACCTGGGAGTGCAGGGGTGCTCTCTGGATCCTTGAACCAGGTCTCAGTCACTGCACAGATAGCGATGTTCTCCATTTTAAGGAGTACCTCGAGTGACTGCATTTTGAGATTTAGACTTCTAGCATTCAGTAGCATCACCCTCAGTTTTGCTTGCCTGTTCCTGTTACGGTGGTGAATTTGTCATTTGAACTTTGCCTAAAAAAAGCACTATAGGGGCAGCAAGAACCTTAGCCAGCATCCAGAATCCCAGGGGTGACAGGTGCAGGCCATCTCTGGCAAAGCATCGTGGTCTGTCGACCATGTCATCCCAGGCAGACAGATACTGGATCCCTTTAGAATGGCACCAGAAGCTTAGCCAATTGTTGAAGTCAATAATTTTGTCCTTGTACTGCGGCATCATTCTGGGTGACGGCAATGTGCTACTCAGGGCTAGGGTCATACCCTCCTGGGCTACAAGATCAGAGAGCTCTTCCATGTCTCTTTTCATGTAGTCCAGGGAGGTACATCTCAGGTCTTCACACCAACATGGACAATGACAGAGTCATATTTGTACTTGTTGCGGAGTGACCTGAGTGCATGGGTTATGTGGCGGATCTTGGCACCTGACAGGCAGCTGACAGTAACCTTCTCCTTGTTTAGCCTGGTGAGTGGGACATCAGTGTGCCTGTCTATAGAGTCACCTATGACTAATGTGTTGGGTACGTTGTTTTACCTTATTGGCTGTGGTTGAGTGGCACACTGAGTCTGCAGGCTATGTGTCATGTGGGTTGTGTTGGGGGTGGAGGTTGCTTGCATTTCTGCTTTGGAGGTCTCTGTTGCTTGAGCAGATTATTATTGAGAGCCTCCACGAATGTTTTTGTGTTTCTATGTGTGGATTTTGGTGGTGTAGATTTAGTGAGACTATGTGAGTGTGGTTTGGCGCAAGTGTTTCCCTTCTCCTCTTGACTGTCAAGTTCAGTCTTGATTGGAGAGAGCTTTACCTCCAGTTTGGCTAGATAAGTGCATCTCTCACAGGTTGTAGTGTTGGGTGGTAGGAGGAGAGGGTTGTCTGTGTACATGAGGCAATTTCTACATTGCCGCAAGACACCCAGATTCATCAGATAGACAGGAGAGAACACTGGGAGCTGACCCTTGGACATGCCTGAATAAAAAACTATTTTCCTCTAGATAAGTGAGGAAAGTGAGTACAAGAGCTGTTTTTCTCTAAGCAAGTGAGGAAAGTAAGTATAAAACTGTTTTCCTCTAGGTAATGAGGAAGGTTGAGTGCTGTAGTAATTAGTAAGTTATTTAGTGCTTACAAGTTCTGAACAAGTGCTGATCATGAATAATCAAATTCAAGTGCTAAAACTAAGAATCTGTATCTGGACTAAACTAGTTACAGGAAAGGGGGAAAAAAGTGCAGCACATTTCAAAGACACATAGATTTCAAAGACAGTTCTTGACACTACAGTATAAGTAGAAATGTATACACACAAAGAAGAATTGAAATGTTTTAGTCTTCCAGTTAAAATAGCTCACGTCAACATTTTCTATATCAGAAAGATTAAAAGAGCTAGGAAATTACTATTATATGTCTTTATAATGTTTATTTGACAGATTTTAAACTTTGCTTTGTTTAATGAATTGTGACTCATGTTTATGAGGAAAAGTGGACTCAATTAGATGTTATTACAATAGTTATTAGATTGATGGTGAACACTGTTATGCTTAGTGGGTTACAGGACATGTTAGCGATTAACTCTGAAATTTTTCATTTATATACATACTGCCAGTTCAACTATTTCCTTTAGTATTAACAAAATATATAAAAGGAGGGAAAATGTACTGTTGCTTGTGTGAAGTGAAGCCTTTTTTACATTCTATTAGCCTTGTGAACTTTTTCAGTTTTTTTAACACTCATTGCTTAGGAACCGCTATATTTGTGTTGTCATGGCAACAGAAAACAACTGAGGCAGTTTCTATGGGCTTTGTGAATCTGCGAAGTGCATTTAGACTCACAGATAATAAATAACAAAAAAATAATGTTGTTTTGCTATTAAACTGATTTATAACCTAAGGAAGGGTAAATTAGACAACTTAATAGGACAACTTGTAAATACTTTATAAATTACCCACATTGGATTACACATTCCCATTCCTAGAAACTCAAATGAAATGTCCCCAAATTACTTGTGAACTTAAATGAAACTGCCTGATTAATAAGCATAACTTAGTTTAACAACCTGAATCTATAAGCTATCTGCTCTATAAATGATACATTATACATGTCACTTGCAAATGATGGTCTATAGAGCACACAAAAGATACATATTACTTTTTGCAACATGTTATATTTGCGCTAACCAGACACTCTGTACTAATTCATTAGGCAACTGATAAGTTATTCATTTGAAATATCAGTCTAAATATTAATTGTGCCCTTGAAATATTGTTGCCGTTTTGACAAAATATAATCTGAACTGAAAAAGGAATGATTTAAAGAAGTGAAGTATTGTACAGACTTCAAAGACAGCTATTGACACCACCGTATAAGTAGAAATATATATTCGCAAGGACAAATTGAAATGCTTTACTCTTCTAGTTAAAATAGTTTATTGTTAACATTTGCTTTATCAGCAAATTTAAAGAGCTAGGAAATTATTTTTAATTTGTTTTTATAATGTCTACTAGAGTGATGTTAGTCACTGATTTGTTCAATGGATTGCGAGTCATGTCCATGATGGACTACTGAATGTTATTTCTCTTTACCTATGTGTGCTGAATTACTTTTATTAATACTGATTTAAAACAAAAAAAAAGTGAAACATCTGTTTTTGGTTAAAGGAGAAGAAGTTTAAGAGTATTCTAACTGCCCCGAGAACTCTCTAAGATGCTCTAAACACTATTTGATTAATACTTACCTAAGGCATGTCTTGATTAAAATATGGGTACCTACACATTCATCCTAGACCTGATGTGATTACCCATTCTGGAAGCAGGAGATGCCCAATGCAGGGTGGGAATTGTCAGGGTGATCATAGTTCATTGTTAGACTCTGATTTGTAAATCTATATATATGTAAAAGCACTGAACACTGGAATGTAGGGTGCCTCTGCTCAGAGTCAGGATATCACTGATAAGCCATGTCTTTTCATAAGTTTAATTTGAAGTTGGTGAGTTGAAGAACAGAAAAGTAAAGGAGGGCAGTACACCTACAGTAAATTTATAATTCATTTGTAATCACCCATTGTCTCCTACAGAGTGCTTTTAGTCAAACTATTCGAGTAATACTCCATTTTGTTGTTGGCTTATCTAGTGTATGCTCCTCTGTTGTGTTTAATTTATATGAAATTACATATCTGACATGTTTGGGATCTCTTAAGGGTAACTATATATTGGATATTTACTAAGTCAACAAAATAATTGTTTACACTACGAACATTCCATCCTGATGTATAAAATAATATAGAAAAACAATAGAATAATATAGAATTTCATATCTCTTTTAAGAAAATTCTCCATATAATAATTTAACATATGGAGCTCAGTTGATATTGTTGGTTAAAGGTATGAGTGATAATCCAATAGATCTATTTTTATCTATTGGATTAGGAATGACTATTATTCCATGTTTAATGGGAAATTCATATTTACTTGTACTTGATACTTTAGAATTAATGTTTTATAAAAGTACTTTTTTAAAGCCTGACCAGAATTCTACCCTACTTGTATTTAAAGAAGAAAGAACATTAAATAGCACTCCCAAGTTTATACACATAAAAATAACATTCATTGTTATCAGATAATATGGTATAACTACAATAATCAAAATAAAAAAAGAAACAAAATGCTTGTTCTATCAATAACTTGAAATGGATTTAACATTCCTATCCTTAAATACTAATGGCTTAAATAATGAAAGTAAAAGATCAAACTTACTAAAATACTTAATCTAAATAAATCACAAGTAGTATTTCTCCAGGAAACACATTTTAAGACTAATGATAGCTTTATTTGGAACCCTAAGGGCTATACAGTTTTAGCTCAATCTTCCTATAGAATAAAGACAAAAGGAGTATCAATTCTCTGGAAGAAAAACATAATCACTCCAAAAGTTATTTATAAATATGAAGACAAAGAAGGTCTACTAGTATTTGTTGTAGTTAAATTTAATAACAGAATATGGACTTTAGCCAATCTATATTGGTTCCCAGGAATTGGAGCAGGAACGGTTAAAAACACCTAGATTTTATTTCCAACAATTATAAAAGAAATCTTATACATAGACGAGATTTTAATTGTACCTTAGAAGCTTCTGAATCCACCAAGAAGTCGTTTTTTTCCTGAAATATATTTTTTATTTTCAATTAAAATAACATTTACATAATATTTTAAATATCATTTTAAACAACTATATACAATATGTACAATAGCCTGACTTTCAGTTATATACACTGTATGTTATTAAATATAGAATTAACAGATCAGTTATCAGAGATATAATATTGATTATTGCAGAGTGTCCGACAAAGATATAATTTTCTTCCAAGGATTATTTACCAATGGCCTGGGATAGATTCATAGTTCTTTGATTTTTATTTCCATTAATGCAGTTGTCTTCAGTAAAGTGTAGAATTTTTCCAAGGCTGGGGCTGTATTTGAATTTCACCTTCTGGTTACACATTTCCTAGATATACCAAGTGTTGTCCATAACAAATACATATTTGTTTTATTCAGGTAGGGACATTCATTTACATTTAGTATTATCAATATTTTGGTTAAGGTAAAGGATTCATTAAATAAAGCGTGTAAAAAATGTTTGATTCCATTCCAATATGATTTAATTTTATTACATTCATAAAAAATATGAAGTTAGTCTGCTTTATTTGACTTTTCACACCTCCAGCAAAAAACATTTTTAGTAGTACTGATCTTTTTAATTCTATCTGGTGTTAAAAATGCTCTATGTAAGTATTTCCAGTTAAATATTTTCCAGTAATGTGTGTTAGAGGTGTAATTAATTGATAGTAAGATGTTACTTTTAATTTCTTCTGTTAACTGCAATGACTGACCTTTTGTTAAGAACTGCCAGTATGATGGTTTGGGAATTGTTTTATATGTTATTAACTCTTTATACAGATTTGAAATGGAATATTTCTTTTCACAACTATTATATATAAATTTATACAAAAAAACTTATTAGATTTGGAATATCTTTAAATGAGGAATTATTAATTAATCTGCATAAATCTTGAGTGTACATTAGAATGCTTTCTAAGGTTAACCAATCCTGTGCTGGAATATTGTAAGCAGTTTTTATCATATGTATATCTAAAACATTTAATTTATTTACACATTGAAACCAGCATAAGAATCCATTTTGTTCCCAGGAGGTTATTGTTTCCCTATATATGTTGTGAGGAAAGTTCTTAGTGATGGTAAATGGGGTTAAAAGGTCAAACCAAAGGATTAGATCTATGTTTGCATTGATAAGTTTCCTAAAGGAATTGATGTAATGATTAAACAGTGTTGTTTTAGAAGGTTTGTTATATTATATTGTATACTTAAAAGCCGCAGTGGTGCAGCAGTAGCATTATCACCTCACAGCAAGAGGTTCTCTCATTCGATTCTTGGCTGGAGAGCCTTCAGTATGCAGTCTGCATGTCCTCTTTAGCAGACCGGAGTTCCGCTGTGGTGACCCCCAACTGGGAATAGCTGAAAGAAGAACAACAACTTATACATAGTATGTACCAGGGTTTGTTTGATTTGTCTACTATTAAATTTTTTTAACAGATTAAATTCATTTGTTAATATAGCCGTTGTTAATTCTTTCCAGTTGGCAAAATAATTTGGGTGTATCCAGTCTATTGTAGTTTTAAGCACATATACTTTTATATATGTTTTTATTTCTGGGAAGTTCAATCCTCCTTATTTCCAGGGTCTAATGTGATGAGTTAGAGCTACTCTATTCTTTTTGGGATACCATAACAATTTTATTAAACATGAATTTATTTCTTTAAGAATGCATCTTTCAGGAATTAACTGTATTACTAATGCTACATATAGTATTTTTGGCAATAAGACCATTTTTATTAATTGTAATCTGTCTTCAAAAGTTAATATAATTTTGTTCTACTTTTCTATATATTTTTTTATTGTTTCAATAATGTTTTTATAATTTATTAATATTGCTTCATTTATATTTTTGCATAACAGTCTTCCTAAATAATTTAGCGTAAGTTCTTGTTTTCCTATGATGGATTTATCTGTAACGTGTAGGTCTTTTTTATTTAAAAACAGAAATTTTGATTTTGATCTATTAAAGTGTAGACCTGAAATCTTATAAAAGTTCTCCATTACTTCTTCTAGCTCTCCTAATGACTCTCTGGAGTTTGATAGGGTTAATAAAATATCATCGCATAGCAACTATTTCAAAATCATTAAAAAGATGGCTTGATTAATTTCATTTAATAGACACGTTTAAAGTAAATGATGATAAATCTTTATTATTTTCCCATAAAGACCATAGATTTGGAACACAAACCAGAATAGACAAATTATTCATAATTATTCATAATTCAAGATTTACAAAGAAAAATCCTCAACTTCTCAATAGTTCCATGCCCCTTCTCAGATCATGACTATAATGAAACCCCAAATAGAGTTCAAACCATTAATCTTTTCAACTAGAATTCCATCACATATCATGAAAATTAAAGAATTCAGACCCTGGATGTTATCAGAACTACAAGTATTTCTTGAAATTAATAATGCAACCAAAATCTGTAGAGTCATGGTATGGGACTCATTAAAAGCGTATTTATTCGGTAAGACCCTTAGCTGGTACAAAAACAAAGTTAGAGAGTGGGAATCTGAATCATTAGACTTGCAAACCAGACTCTTGACAGCAAAATAAAAAAAAAAAAAATTCAGAATTGTCCAGAAGTCAAAAAAGGAAATAGAGAAATTAAATAAAAAAAATATATATATATAATGAAATTCTAACACACAAAACTTGTCTAGCCTTGGAAAATTAAAAGTAAACTCATTAGCCACCCCCAGACATCTACATAACTTATATACAATAATTAAAATACAATCCAAAGCAAATAACATTAGCAGTATATATCATGAAAAGAAAGGGGGGAAAGTATCAGATATAGGAGACATACTTGAAGTATTTTGTTTCCATTATATGGAACATTTCAAAAAAGAAGATTTAGATCCCAAACAAATAAACTTAGATACAAACCTTATCAATATAAAAAAAATCCAGAAAACTTAAAACTAGTCCTACAAAAACCTATATCCTACAAAGAAATTGTTGACAAGATAAAAGGAAGTAAATCTAACAAAGCTCTAGGGATAGATGGTATAATTACTGAAATTTACAAACTCTTCCCTTCAGCAGTAATCTCCCTTTTTCATAAAACTTTGCTAGATGTCCAGTCAGAAGTAAAAATACCACCCTCATGGAAATATTCTCTCATAACCCCAATTCTAAAGGATAATAAACCATCGGACCTCTGCACCTCATACAAACCTATATCATTAATGAAAAATGACTACAAAATATTTATGTCAATCCTAGCTAACAGAATGAAAATCCCACTTTCAAAGACAATTAATAATGATCAAACTGGATTTTTATATAACAAGCACACACATAATAATATTAAAAGGATACTTACTCTTATAGATTATGTGAATAAAGAAGATAGAGAAACACTTGTAATCAGATTAGACATAGAAAAAGCTTTTGATTCCCTCAATTGGGAATATCTGTTTAAAACTTTAGCATTATTTAAATTTCCTCCTTCCTTCATCTTATTACAAAAAAATATATATATTAATAACTTAGCCTAAATTAAATTAGGTCCTTTCACCTCAGAATCTATCCATATAATGAAAGGTATTAAAGAAGGATGCCCTCTATCTTTTATATTATTTCCTTTGGCTATAGAAATCCTTGCAGAAATAATACGCAATAATCCAAGAATAAAAGGAATAGAAGTCTATGACCAGTTGTTGTTGTTGTTTGTCTTTCGGCTTTTTCCTGGTAAGGGGTCGCCACAGCGGAACTCCGGTCTGCTAATGATTGGCAGTAGATTTTTACAAAACGCCGAGGTGCCAGCTCAATGCCCAACCTTCAACGAAGGAACACCCATTTATGCATGCACGCATGTCTTTCGAATGCTACCCAAGCGCGGGGAGGACATGCAGACTCCACAAAGAAGGCACTCCCAAGCCAAGCCGAGAATCGAACGGGAGAACCTCTTGCTGTGAGGTGACAACACTACCTACATATCTAAAATAATGCTTTTTGCTGATGATATTTTATTAACCGTATCAAACTCCAGGGAGTCATTAGAAGAGCTAGAAGAAGTAATGGAGAAATTCTATAAGATTTCAAGTCTACACTTTAAAAGATCAAAGTCAAAATTTCTGTTTTTAAATAAGAAAAAAGAACTACAAATTATAGATAAATCCATCATAGGAAAACAAGAACTTACACTAATTTTTTAGGAATAGTGTTATGCAAAAATCTAAATGAAACAGTTTTAATTAATTATAAAAACATTATTGAAAAAATAAAAATATATAGAGAGAAGTGGAATAAAATAATATTAACTTTTGAAGACAGATTGCTATTAATAACATTAATATATAGCATTAGCAATACACCTGAAAGATACATTCTTAAAGAAATAAACTCATGTTTAATAAAATTGTTATGGTATTCCCAAAAAGAATAGAGTAGCTCTAACTCATCACATTAGACCTTGGAAACAAGGAAGATTGAACTTCCCAGAAATAGAAATATATATAAAAGCATCTGTGCTTAAAACTACAATAGATTGAATAAACCCAAATTATTTTGCCAACTGGAAAGAATTAAAAACGGTTATATTAATAAATTAATTTAATCTATTAGAAAATTCTTAACATTAGACAAATCTAACAAACCCTGGTACATACTATGCACTAGTATACAATATAATATAACAAAACATTCTAAAATATTTCTGATTAATCTTTACATCAATTCCTTTAGGAAACTTATCAGTGCAAATGTAAATCTAAAACTTTGGTTTGACCTTTTAATCCGCGTTTATATCACATTATCGAAAGATGAAAATAGCGAATGCTATTTCATCGGCCCTAAAACATCTAAACATGAAAATATCGAACATTCAGAACAGCAAATTTTTTCCCATGGAAAAAATTTGCTGCTCCAAAACACATACACACAACACAAGCACATCAAACAAACAGCAACCACACATACACTTAAATTCCTACATCTAATGCTACACTAAACTAAACATACACTACTATCTACCCACTTACCTTAACCCAAACCCTAACCCTAAGGTCCATCACTATAGCACACTCACCGAACCCACGCCCTAATCTTAACTCACTAAAACCGCCCCAACCCTAAAGTCTGTCACTATCGCACACACGCCTAACCCGTGCCCCAACCCTAACTCACTTAACCCGCCCCTAACCCTAATGTACAAACAATTGCACACTTGCCTGAACCCAACCCGTAACTTTCCACCACAGCGCTAAGAATAGCGAAGCCACAGAAACGGCCAACCAAATTCTTTCCCGAGGAAAGAAATCACTGTTCTGCAGCTTCGCTATTCTTAGCGTTCGCTGAATAGTTTTCGATATCAGAACATTTGAAGTTTTAATACTTCAATGTTCTGATATAGACCCTTTAATCCCATTTGCCATCACTAAAAACTTTCCTCACAAAATATACAGGGAAACAATAACCTCCTGGGAACTAAATGGATTCTTATGCTGGTTTCAATGTGTAAAAAAATTAAATGTTTTAGATATACATATGATAAAAACTACTTCCAATATTCCAACAGAAGACTGGTTAACCTTAAAAAGCATTCTGATGTACACCCAAGATTTATGCAGATTAATTAATAATGCCTCATTTAAAGATATTCCAAATCTAATAAGTTTTCTATATGAATTTATATATAATAGCTGTAAAAAGAAAAATTCCATTTCAAATCTATACAAAGAGGTAATAACATATAAAACAATTCCCAAACCATCATACCGGCAGTTCTTAACAAAAGGTCAGTCATTACAGTTAACAGAAGAAATTAAATCTAACATCTTACTATATAGGTACATAGATTAATACTAGGCTAATTGCTCTTGTGGGTCATTTTAAACCTAGCCAATTACCCCATGTGTGAATCAAATCCTACACCTTGAGTCTGCAAGGTAAACACCTTAACCATTCTGCCATCCCCCACCCAAAAACATTAGAGGTTCATAGATTAGTACTAGACTAACTGCCCTTGTGAGGCATTTTAAGCCTAGCAAATCATCCCCTGTGAGATTCAAACCTTGCACCTTGTGTTTGTAAGGCAAACACCTTAACCATTAGGCCACCCTCCCAACTTATAACTTATCAGTTAATTACACCTCTAACACACATACTGGAAAATATTTAACTGGAAATACTTACATAGAGCATTTTTAACACCAGATAGAATTAAGACGATCAGTTCTACTACAAATGTTTTTGCTGGAGGTGTGAAAAGTCAAATAAAGCAGAACTGGAATCATATTTTTTTATGAATGTAATAAAATGAAATCATATTCCAATGGAATTAATAATTTTTTACAAGCTTTATTTAATGAATCCTTTACCTTAACTAAAGCGTTGATTATACCAAATGTAAATGAAGGCCCCTACCTGAATAAGACAAATACGTATTTGTTATGGACAATAATTGCTATATCTAGGAAATGCATAACCAGAAGGTGGAATTCAAATACACAACAACCTTGGAAGAATTCTACACTTTACTGAAGACAACTGCATCGATGGAAATAAAAATCAAAGAACTACGAATCTATCCCAGGCCATTGGTAAATAATCCTTAGAAGAAAATTATATCTTTGTTGGACACTCTGCAATAATCAATATTGTACCTCTCAAAACTGATCTGTCAGTTCTATATTTACTAACATACAGTGTATATAGTTGTAAGTCAGGCTATTGTAAATATTGTATATAGTTTAAAATTATATTTAAAAATATTATGTAAATGTTATTTTTAATTGAAAATAAAATTATTTTAGCAAAAAAAAAAAAAAAGAAAAGAAAAGGGAAACCTTCCTTGTTCACCCTCCCAGGACTGACAAGACTGACTGTCTCTTGCCACTGAGGGAACTCCAATAGCTGCAGAGGACATGGCTAACTCCAGGTACATAGTGGCTGTAACTGCTAAATCTGAGGGATCGGGGTAAAAGATGAATGGCAGAAAAACTGGAACAAGTTGTATTGTAAATTATGCTTGAAGCAATTTGATATGTGGTCTAAAAAGCCTTGTTGAATCAATTATGTATGCAAATGATATAGATGTGGTATAAAAGGGGTGTTGTTGGTGTAAGAAAATGTATTCCATGAGAAGGCGAAGGCCGAGGTACCAGAATTAAAAGATATTTCAACAGTTGTTGCTGATTTGTGTTCCAGTTTTTCTGCTATTCGTTGTATGCTAGAGTTCATTTTATGGATAAAAGATGAATGGGTCTGAATTATAACAAATGGCCAAAACAGAGTCACCCACCTGCAGCTGAGGCAAATTACTAGCCTGTTGTGATGGCAAAGGCTGTTTCCTTAACTTTTTCTTTTTGTGGCTGGAAGAAGTACCAGCCATGGGAGTAGTTGTCTGTTCCATGGTCAAACCAAAAATGGTGCCTCTTTTCCAGGGAGGAGAAGCAGCAAATTCTGATAAAATTAACATTTATTTATTTTATTTATTATTTTCTTTTTACAGAAAAAGTTCACTAAAAATGCTTTCAAACACTATGCTAATTCCACTAAGGAAAAAAAAAATAAACACAATTTCTCCAGATAAAATATATTTTCAGTTAGTTAACACTACTTTTAAACCATCAGAAAAAATGAGTGTTCCATTTAAAAGTACATTACAGTCTTGAGACAGTCCATTTAAACACATCACAACACTCTTAGCTTTAAAATAACTGTCCTTAAGAAAGTAATGAAACATATATAAATTTAAGAAAATGGAAAGTTTTTCCCTCAAAGGGAACTTATCTGCCCAGCAAAGGAAAAGTACATGCTGACAATCAATTCTCAAAACCTCAGAAGAGCTTACTCTTCATAGGCAGGAAAGCTCTGAAAGGCTTCATGCCCAGACTTGTTTTTCTGTCAGCTTTATCGCAAGCTGCTTTAAAGTTTTGGTGTATGGAAGGTGCCCTGAAGCTTTGGAAGCTGGCTGTCTGTTATATCCTTGGCAGGAAATAAACCATATAGCTATGGCTGCTGCAGCAGTGATGAAAATGAAGAACATCAGCAAAAAAGTCCTATTTCTCAAAACTGCATATCTGAATTCATATCAATCAAAGATCTTCTGGTCATCAGTAAATTATTTACTAAGCCACAGCTGCATTAAGCAATCAATAACAATCCTCCTAGTAGCAATGTATAAATATAGTTTAAAATGTGTTGTTCTGTTAAATGTATTTAAGTAACTACATGTTGAATGTTATTATTATGTACTAAGTTTACTCTAAATTAAAGTTTACCAACACGCCTACCTGGTCACCAAATTGTAAGTCTAACTGTAGGTTTTCTTCTTCTAAATGGCAACAAAGACATGTGCATAGAAGCTGTGATGTATTTTACATTTGTGGGAAAATTGTGAGCAATGTCAATGCATTTAGCACCCATCTTGACTAATCTCATTCGGAGATGGTCTCAAAAAAATCTTCACTAAATCCACTAGTTTAGTTTAGAACTACAGCTGGTCTATGGTTAAGGAACACAACAATTTCCTTATGATGTTTTACTTTATTTCTTTTCAGTCTCTGCCCTTTGTATGAAGTTGCAACACAGTAGAAATCAGTGGCAGGGGGTCAGTGCATAGAACTCTTGGGAAAAGAGCAAACTATGAGGTCCTGAGATACAGGTGAGAACTTGGGTATTATTCCAGAATTCTTTTACTTATAAATAGATGTGAGACCCAAAGACAAGTCTAGCCATAATTAGCCTAAACCCATACCAGACGAATCATTTTATAATGGTTGTCACACCACTCTCTCCTCTGCTACCCAGCCCAGAGCCAAGTGGATAAGCCTGTTATATATTTAAGTTATCAATCTATCCATAAAATTTAAAGTTGAAAAAAATATTCTTGCACTTTTAAATAAGAGGACATCTTTCCCAATTCAGCATTGTCATTCTTTAGATGACTGACTGTTAATGCCTAACAAATAAGGCAGTTTCATCAGCAGAGGGAGTTTCTTCTCCACAGCTTTTGGACTACATAGGGAACTCTTTGAGCTCTGTAGAGTCTCATCTTGCATCAACCTATCATTTGTCTTTCTTAAGTTGCTACTTATATATCAAGGCAAATATCACATTTTGCCATAAGAGTGAATCATGAAGGTCTACTTCTGCTACTTGGTGATTTGCCATTAGTCAGCCTAAATCTCAGTACTGGGGGAGACCTACAATCAACCCTGACACTGACGGTGTTATATATAATATACTATATGAGGTATTCTAATGGACCCAGTAAGCCCAGCACTTTGGCTCATCAAATGTTGCAGAGAAAATATATCTGCAGTGATGAACTCTTTCGATTAACGTATTCTCTGCTAAACCCTTCATACTTCTCCTCTCACAATAAACGCTTCCTCAGTGACTGCAGAAAATTGTCAAGGCCTTATAGCACAAGGCCTTTCATCTAGTCAGAAATACAAACTTTTTTTAAATTAATTGGCCATAACAGCTGTCCTCCATTTGTGTACAAGAGGGGATTCCAAAAGGTCATAGCTCCAGTCAGTTGGATAACAAGGCAGTGGTGTGGTCAACAATGAGGACTTTAGTTATCAATCCCTGTAGAAAAAATATGAGAACTTGAGAATGGGCTCCGAAGACTAACACATTGTCTCTGGGTCACATTCTGATGGAGTCCAATAGCCTGTACCAACTGACAAATTGCATGTTAATGTTTCATTAGTGGTCTCTAAGTCTCTCAGGAGCCAAAATGATATTCAGGAAGTGGTGTTACCCCCAACTCTGATCTCTTTGTCTCTTCAATGAACTTCAACAGTAAGAGGTTTTTCTCACTGAGTTCTTTCCAGGTGACTTACATATTGACATTTGTTTACCAGGAAAGCCTGACTGGGCACAGGTGCCTTTTTCAATCGAGCCCCGAGGAGACAAGTGATAATCTTTCCAAGTGATAATGACAAATACGCATTTACTCAGAACTGGTGCAGAGTCCTGCTATCTGTCTGTCCTCTGCTGCTTGCTGTTGCAATGCTTATTTTCAATCCCAAAGAGTAAAGAGTGCCAAACATTCTGGTAGCTCCTCATAGGATCAAACAGATTTATTTTCAAATGCTGCAGCAGTTATTTCTAACCTCTCAGTTTTGATTACCACTTCATTTGTCAACTCACTTTTCTGGAACAATCCTTCTAGATCCCCACTCTCTTAAGCTTCTCCATTATTTTCTGTTCAAAATTGTATGTATTGTACTCAGAGGAGTTACAGGGGCTAATGGAAAATATTCTCCATTTAGGCTTCTGCCAAGGAAACAGGTCCCTTTCTTCCTGTATTCTCTAGCTATTCTGTATTTTAAGAGGCTTTTGATACTGGCCTTTGGTATTCATTTATCAGATACCATTTGTCATTTATTTCTAACTTCCATATACAGCATCATTAGATAGCTACTTTTAAATTCTGTAGGCCTTACCTCTGTGACATGTTTCTTATTTGGCCTCCATTTAGGAGCTCTGCTCTTCACTTGGATATTTATTGTATGTTGAATGCAGCCACTCTCCTGCTTTTAGTCCACAGACTTGGCATAATTAAAAAACTCACCTTGGAAAACATTGCTTCTAGGTAAACTGTTTTTTGGTCACACAACCAGTCTTTCATAAAAAAAGAGATTCCACTTCATACAAACTTTTCATTCATGCCCAAGGTAGTTTCTTCATTACATGGATATATGTAGGTAGCTCGGGGACTGGGTAGACAGAAAAAAGATGACCGACTCCTTGTTTTTATAACCCAAGAACATGAAGGCAAAAAGACTGCAGGCAAAACCTTTTCAAGTGACTTTCAAACTTCATTCACTTCTTTTATGATTGCATTCAACAGAGGCTATTGGTTGATCTCTGTTGCACTTGTACTACAGGTTATATCTCAGTGACTGAGGCAATGGTCTCCTGGCACACACCACTACCATATCTTTATACATTATGGTTAGGAGATGCATTCTGTCAGTCTGTACAAGTAATCTGTAATAAGTGGTTGGCCATAAGAATGCAAATAGAGTATACAGCGAATGTATACTCCTGCCTGAGGTATGACCAACACTTGCCACACCTAGATGAGCCTTATACTGAACAATTGTATTACAGGGTTGTCATCACTGACTTCCCAGGATCTCATACATCCTGCTGTCAACAGTATGCCTTCCAGAGCAAGTGAAACATGGATATTTCTATTTTGCATACACTCACAAAAATTTTACCAGGGTGGGTAAATAATACTTTCTAATGCCATTATTGTCTAGCTGCCTTTACTTTAATATCACTTCCTGTGAGACAAATTTGGCACAACAAGATACAATTACTGTTGACTCTTAAAATGGGGTCTGTATTACGTGATCGAATATTAGGTGATTGAACACCTAAACATCGACCACATAATATTGAACTGCAAAACAGTAAATGCCAATGGGAAACATTACCATCGGCCACAAAAAAAAAAATTAACCTTACAGCCAAACTAAGTGGGGGCTTCGCCCCCCACACCTGCCTGATGTGGGGCGCTGTGCACCCCACACCCCCCCAACTAAATATATCAACTCCGAGATCTCTCCACAGTGGAGAAAATGGCAAAATCCAGTGAACGGCCAAGGGAAATCTTTCCCTGCATTAAACTGGCCATTCGCTGTTTTTTGCTTTCGATATTACGTGGTCGATGTCTAAGCATTCAATCACCTAATCATTCATTCAGTCACGGAATATAGACTCCTTAAAATGTGATAACTGTAATATTGTACTTTGGCAGTTGTGATTAAAATGGTCAACCTTTGAAAGGCTTATGCCAGCAGCGAATGATGTACCATTGCTGAACCGATAAACAAACTACTACATATAGTTTTTTGTAGTTGAATAATAAACTAGCTTACTAAACAGAAACTTGAAAAAGACACAAACATAGAAGCAAGTACATACTTGTATAGCAATTAATAACAGTCAAGGTTTAAATGGATCGATGGTAACAGCAAAACACTAACTGCAGCTAAATGATCCTACTCCTAGAATTAAGTGGGAGATTACTATAGTCTAACTACCACTGACGTTCTGTACAATGGAAGTGGTATACATGTAAAATACAAAGAAATTAAGTGTATGCTGCATTCTCTTTCCACAACCTCACAAATCAAAAAAAAATGTTATCTGTGATAAGGCAGCATCAGGGTCTGGAGGTTTAGTTATGTTACTGGTGTCTGTAAATCATAAATGTAGTACATATAGGTAGCTTTAGTGTCAAGATCTTCTGGGAACCACAGAGAATAGAACAGTTACATTACAAGCAGGAAAATGGGGATATGTTAGGTGGTCAGTTGTCTGATAAACAGTTTTTTGAACTTTGGTGGGAGATAGTTGGATAAAGAGTTTTGATTACAAAATGTTATTGTATGGGTAGGGAGAAGCAAGTGTTTCTCTTGTTAGAATAAAATAAATGAAATCAGAAATGTAGGGATGCTTTAGTTGATGAGGATATGTGTGTAATTGCAAAGTGTGATGCATAACAATGTCTGTGGTGGAGAAATATTTAAGGGGTTATCTCTGAGAGTTGTCATTATAAGAATATTTTTGGGAGAACATAGCTGAGTATGAATCAACTATTTTGGTATAGAATTTGAAAAAGGGCCTTAAAGTTGGCAATTAGGATGTTATTCCTGGGTTTTATGGGTTTGGATATAGATTTAATAGTAAGTTGAATGTACAGCAGAAGATGATTGTGGCACAGGCATGTAACAAATGTTTTTTAGTAGGAGACGGGAGGAAACATTTGCAAGAGCATGCAATAACCTTTTTGAAAATGAAGGTATACTGTAGATTTTTGAATAACTGTAGGCCTATTTTCTTTGTAGGAACTATGCATCACTGGCATGGATTGTATTAAGTATGAGAGATAAGACAAGCGTGAATACTCGTTATTTATTATGGAAGGCTCAGTTAGTGGTCAGTCTTATACATGAAAGATAAGTCACATGACTAATATTGTTTGGGAAAAGGTATTTGATTGCATTACGTTTAATGCAGTTCAGAAAGGCTTGGTTATGTTAGAAGTTAAGTATGTTGTCAGTCATTTGTGTTTCTTATTGTTAATGGGTGGTTTGTTAGTGGTTAAGCATGGTGTTAATCATCTGGGTTTCCCATTGTTAATGGGTGGTTTGTTAGCAGTTATGTATGGTGTTAGTCATCTGTGTTTTGTATTGTTAATAGGTGGTTAGGACACAGGTGTTTTCTTCAATGAGAGATTAAGTAGAGGTTTCTTCTTAGTTCTGTTTTTCTTGCTTGTTGCAGAAATATGTTACTTGGAAAGACAGACCAACTATTTTCCAGTACATGGAATCTGTGGAAGGATTTTTTGTATTCTACCAGTTTTAATATATACTGATGATATGACTGTGATTCTAAATGATCAGAATGTGTCGACTGAAGAAATTGTGAGAGGGAGCAAAGGTTAGTTTAACTATGTATGCAGGAGTTTTGGTGAGGAGAATGACATAGGTTTATGGTGTTGGGTATTAGTTTTGGTAGACAGTAGGATACTGACTAATGGCAGAGGGTGATATACCTAATTAGGGGGAGCTGTGATTTGCAGAAATGGATATCTATGACAACAGTAAAGAATGATTTTAAGGCAAATACTTTTTTTTTTTAGTCTGCCTACTTATGTAGCAGGGGGTTATTTAGTTACATAGTGTAATAAAAGGGTACTCATGAAATTCTGTTTCACAGTTATTTTAAGTTCTCATCTTTACTTTATTATAAGAGGTATGTTGCACTGGAAACAGTAGACTGCATTTTGAATATGTTGCATTTTGTAGTTTTCCTTAATTACTTATACATAGGTTTTTCATTTGAAATCATCTGTGGCGAAGGTACAGGTTTAGAGTGATATTGTTAAGGTGTAGGTAAAAAGGTTTTTGAGAAAAGTTGCAAAAATTAAAAATAGAGAGAGAGAGAGAATTAGACATTTGCTGAGAATGTTCTCAAATGTAAAACTGCATTTGCATTTTCTCTGCTAGGTAGAGTTGTTTCTTGTCTCAATGAGAAAGGGTGGGATAAATATGATAGGGATGTTTAAAAGGCTATTTGGCATTATCTGGGGGATATCTCAGGCCTGCAAATTGTATAATTTTTCTTGAAGTTTGGAGAATCAAAGTTTCACTTAAGGCAGCTATGACACATAAAGTGTTACAAGAATACTTTTGTGATTTTGAGAGATGTGCAAGGGCCTGGACAAACCTGTTTTCTGAATTTTCCATGCACATGAGCAGTGTGGGATTTATCTGTTCAAGTTTTATAACTACATTTTTTACACTCTTTCTCACTCCCTGTCAAGCATCAGCCCCCTCCCTACCAATCAGCACATTTACTCCCCATCAGTGGTTTGAGGGTTTTTCAGCAGAGCCAAAGAAGGACATTCATTGGGTTTATGGTCCTGGTCTTTCCCCTTTTCAACAGTGGACATAGCTAGCAAGCAGTTCAGGCATCTTCTGCCAAGCACAGAAAATGAATTCTCTGGTGTCTGTCAGATAAAGCACACTTTTCTGTAAGCTACAGAGCACCTGCTACATTTCCCACCTCTCAGTGAGGGGGTGATTCAATCATTTCCCCATCTTTCTGGCTTCTCCAGTGTCAGGGATGCTAATCAATCCCCAGTAGCCTGAGCTGCAGAAAGGGCTTCATCTCTTGGCACCCCAGAGCCAGGCCTTACAAATACCTTTGATGCATTAGACATTTTTATGTTTTGGGATATACTTGGTGGGAAGAAACTGTAAAGATTATGGGATGGTATCTTTTTAAACTGTGGGCTGCCTGTTGTGGAATGAGTTACAGAACATCACTAATGTTATTATAGATCTTCATATGCATATTTTGTTGTTTAAAATGTTTTTATTGAGGCGTAATATACTTCAGGTTTACTGGATAATTCTTAGTAAACATTTACTCTTTCCAGGGGCACTGCTGTTAAAGTGTATCCTGGAAGTAGACTATCCCATTACGCTGATCACTCTACCTGTAGAACAAGTAAAAGCATTGAGACCACACAGCTGTAGAAGCACTGATTCAAGTGCCTAACAGCCCCTTAGCAGGTTTACTGGCAGGCGGCACAATCTGTGAATAGCATATGGACACACGTACATGCTTTGCTATGCATGGTGTTGGAGTTGCATACTAATGTATCTGGAGGACAGATATGCTGAATAAATCATGCCTCACATGTTGTCCACTGCATAACATGACAGTGGAAAAGCTATTACTAACCATGTGCATCCCCTACAGGTTATTGAGCAATTGTCACCAGCCCAGCTATAACATCCATGCCATCAGTGAGAGTTCATCCCACCTGAGAAGGATGCCTGGAACTCCACCCACTTCTATAGTGATGGTTCTTCAGCTGTGGTGGATACATTCCATATAGGATTATAGGATCATAGGAGGTTACTAGACTATTGGTCCTGAGACCCTAGTAAGCCTCCCCAAGTGTTTATCCCATGTTTAGATTAGTCAGCACCCAAAGCCCTTGTCCAGCAGGGGCACAGGTAGAATCCCAGAAATGTATTTTCTGTTTCCCATCCAGTTATCCAGGCTGCACTTAAAATGAGATAATGAGGTACTCTGCTTAACACGAAGAGGGAGTCTATTCTACAGATGGGGGAGTCTCTGGAATGCACATCTGTCCTGCCAACAAGTCCTATTGATATCACAGTCCAGGATGAGGTTGCGCATACAGGCTACTTGAGTGGAGCTTGACTTGTGGATATGCAGCAGTCCCATCAAGACAGTGTCTAAAATTGCTTTGTATACCAGACAGAGGTCACCTCTGAGGAGTCTGTATCAAACTGAGTAGAGGGACAGGGCTTTTAGTCTATCTGTGTAGGGTAGATCTTTGAGGCCCTGAATTCTCCTAGTGAGGAACCTCTGTGGTCTCTCCAGCTGCTGCATGTGCTTTGCGAGGTACAGGCCGAAGTGGGGGTTGTACTCAATAATTGGCCTTAAAAGGGAAGAATACAGGAATGTTATGATCTCTTTGTCCCTGGATGAGATACCCTTACTTATAAGGTGGGCCATGTAGAAAGCTTTCCATACAATGGAAGCAACATGGTGGTCAAAAGTCAGGTTGCTATCAACATGGTTGCCCAAATCCCTCACTAATGATTGTGTACTTAGGACATTATTAATGTGATGATATGTGGGAATGTCACTCTTCCCAAAGGGGATGATGATGCATTTATTGGCATTCAGCTTCAGGCCATGTTTCTGGCACCAGTCATTTGTTTGGGTGAGACCCTCTTGGAGGATGTCCACATCACTTGGGGAATTGATGACCGCCCCCATCTTGTAGTCATCTGCAAACTTGGTCAGCCATAGCCCACTGGTTTTGGCCTGCACCTCAGATAAGTATATCCTGAATAACAAATGACCCAAGACCAATCCCTGTGGTACACGGCTCGTTACGGGTCTACTGCTTGAGGTGGCTTCCCCTACTTTGATTAGGTGGGTTCTATCAGTGAGCCAGTTTGTTACCCATCTGGTAAAATATGGACAGATGCCTAGTTGAGAGAGTTTATCTATTACACCTAAGTGGGGAATAGTGTTGAAGGCTTTTGTCAGGTCAAGGTAGGTGGTATGCACTGTCTTTCCCTTGTTCATGGCTTTGGTGACTGTCTCAAAGAAGTTGACCAGATTTAACAGACATGAGCTCCCCTTGACAAAACCAAACTGTGTGGGGTTGCGTGTTTGGAGATTGTCTGTATCCCTGTTAATGAGGTCCATGATAATCCGTTCCATGGCCTTACAGATCAGGCTATTTTGGCTGAAGGGTCTATAATTTCCCAGATCGGTGGACAGTCCACCTTTGTGTAAAGGGGTGACAGTGGCTGTCCTCCACTTGGCTGGGACAAAGCTGGTACTCAGGATTTGGTTGAATAGGGCGACTAATGGTGCTGCAAGTTCATGCCTGACTTCATGTAGGATGCAGCCTGAGACATTATTGTGGTCCATGGCAGCTGTATTTTTTGCCCTTGATAGGGCAGTGATGACCTGTTCCCTAGAGATAAGGGGTGGGGGCAGGTACTGGGGATGTCCTGATTTTCTTATGGGGCGGACAGAGGGGAGAAGTCTTCACTGAATCTGTCAGCCAGTAGATTGGCTACATCTACAACATTTGTGTATGTGGTGTCCTTGACCACCAGTTCTGAACAGATCTGGGTGCTTACTTTGAGATTGCAGACACATGTGAAGAAGACCTTATAATTGTCTCTAGTAGATGTGGCCTATTTGATACTCAAAGTTGCCTTTAGAGGATTTCACTAGTGCTCTTATTTGCTTGTTCAGGCTAAGAGTAGATTGCTGCCAATTGGGCACCCGCTCCTTCTTGGTCCTGGACAGCATTTTTTTTCCTTTTGTTATAGAGTTTTTTTATTGCAGATGTCCACCAGATGGGCTTATTCTTCCTTGTGGAGGATGATTTTGTCCTGTCAGGTATTCCTGATTCCATGCAGCTATATAAATGCTCGTATAGTACTTTGGTGTAGATTTGGATATTGGAGCCAGTTCCTACAGGGGGGGGGGGGCTGTGAAGCTGTTTATACCATCCGTCAGGAGGTTGTCATCAGCTTTGGAGAAGTTTTTTTGTTTGACCCTAGCTAGAGAGGGATCACAGGAGATGGTGACTTTGAAAGTGACCACTTTATCGTCGGATCTTACCAGGGAGGATGATACTGTAGGAGTGCTGCAGTGGTTACTCATGTTGGTTAATAACAGGTCCAATATATTATCACCTCTTGTGGGGATATTGACTAGCTGTTCCAAGGCATTTGCACTAAGAAAATCAAGGAATCTCTGGGCATTTGTGTTCTGGTATGAGTAGTTTTTCCAATGTATGGTTGGGTAATTAAAGTCATCCAGGATCAGGGTAAAGGGTTGAATCTTGATAGATTTAAAGAGGTCCAGATAGGTGAAGTGGACATCTTGAGTCAAATTTGGGGCCTGTAGCTAGCTATAATTCGAATATGGGTCTTGTCAATGGTTAACTACACCTGGAGTGTCTCCTGTGCGTCATACTGTTTGACCAGCCTCGATGTGTGTGTGTGTCTTTAATATATACTGAAACTCCACCTCATTTAGCTTTGCTACCCACAGTTTGGGGTCTGAATGTATGATAGGATGAATAACCAGGTAAAGCTGGGGTGCTCTTTGCTTTAAACCAAGTTTCTGTGACTGCACAAATGTCAATATCTTCTAGAGTTAAGAATGCTTGCAACAAGTGCAGTTTCATGCTTAGACTCCTAGCATTTAGCAGCATGACATTTAATTTGCATTTTGTTGAGATTTTTATGGTGGTAGTATTGATCTAATGACTTTTCCTAAAAAAGGCACTATGGGGGAGGCAAGGGCCTTTGCCAAAAGCCTGAAGCTCAACTGAGACAGATGCAGGTCATCTAGAGATGAGAGCAAAGCATCATGGTCTGTCAATCATATCTTCCCAGGCTGTCAGGTAATGGATCTCCCTGGAGCGACACCAGAAACTAAGCCAATTGTTAAAGTCATTCATTTTCTGTTTCTATTGAGGCATCATTCTAGGTGAAGGTAGAATGCTGCTTAAGGCTAGGGACATACCTGCCTGGAGATCAATCATGTCTGTCTTCATATAGTCCAAGGAGGTATGTCTCAGTTCATTCACACCAACGTGGACTATGACAGAGTCATAACAGCACCTCTTATTGAGAAACTTGAGTGCATGTGTGATATGGTGGATTCTGGCATCTGACAAACAGCTCCTTATCCAGCCTGGTGAGAGGCACATCTGTGTGTCTCACAATGGAGTATCCTATGACTAATATGTTGGGTTTATAGTTAGGCCTTAGTGGTTGCAAGACACTGGTGTGTGTACTATGAATGGTATGTGGTGTGGAGGGTTGTGGAGTTCGCATGTGTTTTTGCCCTGTGTCTTTTTCTTGGTATCCAATATCACACGGTTTATCCTTCATCAGACCTTCAGTAGACTTCTATTATGCCTGCCCAAAACATTGACATCCTGCTCCAACCCCTGTCACATCAGACCACAAAAGACCTAGTCCACGTTACCTCTGGCCAAGATGTACATGGCAAGTGTGCAGATATTCTGCAGTAATACCTCAGTCTCCACAGTGTTGAAATTTTCCAGCCATTGCCTCTCTTTGGGCTCATGACAAGACATGTACACCTCTGGTTTACACATACTATCAGTGGGTGGGTGCACAGTTAACTGCCATTGCCTCATATGTCTTTATGGTGACTCACTACCCCATAATATGGTTGCTTACCTCTCCTTTGTTGTACTATGAACATTCCTCCCTTTTCCAATACAAAGTGAAACAAAAGTAATGGTAGCACCTGTGACAGCATATTTAACCCCTGTATCTCTCTGAAAACCCTGTACCACCACAAACATGTGTTGCCATGTCTCAACATATGTGCAGGGGTTATCATGTCCTGCATGACATGACCTGCCCTATGTACACATATCTCCTTGTCAGGCCATCACAACCCAAAAGCTGGACATAACAGTTTCATGCCACTGTGCTGTTTTCTCACACCCACATAGACCACATAGAAGAAGATGTCCATGTTGCTACCACTCACCCTGTGAAGGGTTCTATTACCAGGGCTCTTAACTTCATTCAGTATAAGCATTACATAGTCAAATGTATTAATTCAGTAAGTTTGTCATGTCACAGTTATTCACCTTAGCACTGATTGAAGCAGTATGGCATATACACTTTATACAGTGCTAATAAGAACTTCTTAGCATGGCAGTTATGTTACCAAGGGAATTTAATGCAGTTGTTTCTGAGTCTCTGCCATAATGCAATGCATTATCAGCATTAGCTGATGCTAATATGCTCACTCATTCTCATCCCATGGCTGTTGACACTATGATTGCTTACAGTGTCTGTGAATCTTGTAGTGCCATGGGTCAGCGCTACAGCTGTTTTTGTTGGCAGCCACTTCTGCACTGTGATGTGCATCATGTGAGATGCAAATGTGAGTCTGTGGATACAGGGCTATTACTGTACTCCTTGAGTGAACCTGTGTGAGTTGGTATGGCTCTGTCAGGTGCCTGGAACAAGAATAGTCCTGCATTATGTCCAAGGGAGAGCAAGAATTTATTGTCCTTCCTCCAGAGGGACATTCTAGGCCAATATAGTAGCCCCTTATACAAGACAGATGCATGGCAAGAACTTTCCAGGGTGGTAAGTGATGCCACTGGCAGGAGTCATTCTAGTGAGCAGTGCAGGCATCATTAAACTGATCTTCTGAGGCACAGACATGGCTTGCTTACTGGGAAGCAGATATTACAGAGGAGAGTCAGAGTTTTACTCTAAGCATTTTTCTTATTGTTTTAATAGGTCTGTCAGTATACTAAGTTATTTCTATTTTGCATTACAGTTGCTGACGAATGACAAGTAAACATGGATGGATGTCATAGGTAGTATGAGTTCCTGTCCCAGTAGTGGGATATGTATGCCATGTGCATTGCTGTACTGTTCAGCAGCAAAGTTATTTACAAAGTAGGTGTGCACTAATGTGGTTTTTTTTTTGCATTATCTTTCATCTGCAGGTGCAATTCTGGTGGTGGCAAAGGAAAAGCAGCTGGCCTTTAATGGCTCACATCTTTGGTGCTGTTTCACCAGGGGATGCCAGTTCCATCTCTCAGAAGAATGAAACAGGATACCCTGCTGAAATCAACCAGGAAGACTCAGCAGTGGCATCTTTGCCTACTGCTCATGATGGGGAGGTTTCTGTTCTGATAGTGGCCTGGAGAAGGAGAACTACCCTGTGGTCTCTCAGAAGTAGTTGCATAAACTGGTGTCTTCTCGGGTGTGCTGACAGATGGACACCCACATCACCATCATGGAACACTTTCTGACATGTTGATTGAGTTGCACAATTAACAAGCCTCCATTATTGGGCTACCAGAGGCACAGCCAGCACGAGATATCAGCTATAGAGGTGACTAATATCTGTGCAGCTTACTTTCAAGGCTTGTCTGACATCCACAACATACCCTACACTGTACCTCACCCATGTATCCAGTGTCTTATATCATACCTCATACCATTTTAGTTGTCCAGGCCTCATCAATGCTGATTATCCACCCTCTGTTTTTGCCCACATACTGTTGTTCCCATCTTTTGTGCCACTCCCACCTCTGTCTATGCTTCTGTTTATTATTTGTTTGTCTATCCCTGCAAGCTTCCAGGCAACCACTACATATCACACAGCCATTTCTCACTACATTCTCCAGCTAACCATCATCTTCTTACATGAAAAAAATTGTCCTTCTTTTAGCCTTCTTGTCATTTGTTATGGTTATCAAGTTATAAATCATCTGAGGAGACTGCCATGCCACATATATACGTTTTTTGGTACATGTCTCATATGATAATTTATTACAATAAGCTGCTTCCATATTATATCTGCATAGCCATTTTATTGACACAAGATAAAATAATTTTTCTGCTATTCCACTATAAGGAAGAAAGCAATAAATTATAATACTTATAAGTAAAACTCAATTAGATGACTAGTAATACTAGTCCATAGCAACATATTTACTCTTGTCATGTTCCCTTTTCTTACCAGTTAGATTAAATTATATGTTGCCCCCTTTTTTCTTCCTCTTATCACATGCCTGCAAGTAGACAGAATGTTTTTTCCATTCCTGTTGTACATTTGCACACTCTTAGAAAACAATCTTTGGCCACATCATCATGGATTTTGTATCAACGTGTATTGTTGCCCATTCTTGTGTAGTACATTAAGTTACATTTTCAAGGATATACAATTAGCTGAATTATCCAGTGTCAGTCTGACTTTTAAAGACAGTTAGAAAATATATATAAAGCAACATCATATTGCATACAATGCACACAATTTCGATACTCAGGCTCATACCATAAGAATAACAGTTTACAGAAGGAGGATAGATTAAATAAAATAATTTAAAATCCTAAAAATAGAAATCAAAAAGATACTAAAAATAAAAAAAATTATAGCTTTTTACAGCAGAAACAAAACAAATACAACAACAGGAACAGACTCATGTAGAAATAGAACAATATATAACATATAAATAGAGGTAGACATGTAAAAAACTTGCCCACCATCAATATATGCCATAAACTTACAGTTTTCATAGTGCAGATACAGACGTATAAAGTGAGCTATGTAGAGAGTCATGTAAATAACAATGACATATTGCACATAAATAATGTTTTACGCATTTAGCGGGTTAGGCTATGGGTTTGTTGTTCAGTAGTCTGATAGCATGTGGGAAGATGCTGTTAAGGAATCCGGATGTCCTGCATCTAATGCTTCTGTAGCGCTTTCTTGTTGGCAGGAGATTGAACAGTCCATAAGCCGTATGGTGTATATCGGACTCTACCGTAGCATCTGTTTGAATATATGTCTTGTAGGGATTGAAGGTTGGAGCCAATGATTTTTGTAGCCTGTTTAATGATCTTATTCACTTCCTTCCAATCAGCTTGAGAGCAGTTTCCATACCAGACAATGATGTTGTTTGTCAGTACACTCTCAATCATGGTTCTGTGGAAGGTAAGTAGGACCTGTTGGGGAGGTTAGCGCTATGAAGTTTCCAAAGGAAGTGGAGACATTGTTGGGCTCTCTTTATAAGGTAGGAAGTGTCTGTGTCACAACTTAGGTCTTGCAAGATATGTACCCCCTAGGAATTTGGTGCTATTTACTCTCTCCACTGCTGCACCATTGATAAAGATGGGGTATGTGGCTTCTCTCCTTCCTAAAATGGATGATGATTTCCTTGATTTTTTCTAACATTTAGTGTTTGTTGTCTGTGCACCAGTGAATGAGTTGGTTCACCTCCTCCCTGTAGACCCCCTTATCTTCCTTCTTGATAAGACTGATTACTGTGGTGTCATCTGCAGATTTGATGATACTGTTTGACTGATGTGTAGCTGTGCAGTCATGTGTTAGAACTGTGAAAAAAAGTGGAATGAGTATGTATGCTTGTGGCACACCAGTGTATTTGCATAATGTTTTCCTGCTCAAACTATTTGTGGCCTTTCAGTCAGGAAGTTGGGGATCCAGTTGCATATTTTGTTTTCTATGCCTAGATCACTCAGCTCAGACAGCAGTTTTTATGGAATTACTGTATTGAAGGGTCTATATCACAACATCGAAAAGACAGGAGATTGAACGGCATTTACATCGAAAATGCCATTTATCATAGTCACTCTTGTGGGGGGGCTGTGCCCTCCCCCCACTAATTATATATACGAACTCCGAGATCGCACTACAGTGAGGAAAGGGCAAAATTTCCAGTCTTCACGGTACCATGATCTTACAATAAACACCTCGATGAACTGCATTTCTGATGTAAATACCACTCGATCACTGTTCTTTTTGATTTGGTGATATAGTCCCATATTGAAGGCAGAGCTGAAGTCTATGAAAAGCATGTGTACATAACAGTTCTTATTTTCCAGGTGGTCCAAGATGTTAAGGCTATAGCATCAGCAGTAGAATGATTTGTCCTGTATGTGAACTGTAAAGGATCTAATGTAGCAGGTAGGCAGGATGTTTTGTGATCCTTGACCATTTTTTTTTGAAACAGTTCATCACTACTGAGGCAAGTGCAATTGGCCAATAATCATTTAATGATGCTGGAGATGGCTTCTTGGGCAGAAGGATGATATCCGTAGCCTTGAAGCATTTGAGCACTTTTCCTGACTGAGTGATATATAGAAAAATGATCAGCACAGTTTTTAAGTAGTCTACCTGGAATCATATCTGGACCAGCTGGCTTGCCCGGGTGAACCCTAAATAGGTTCCTGCGTATCTCTTCCAAGTTGAGGCACAGTGATGTAGCATCTACACTGGTAGGTAGTTTCTTTGGTAAGGTTCTATTTGATTCTTTGAATCTACTGAAGTAGATATTTAGCTTGTTTAAAAATTCTGGGTTATCATCACAACTCGTGGATGATGGCCTATAGTCTGTGATGTTTTGGATCCCTCTCCACAGCTGCCTGAGATCTTTCTGGTCAGTGAGGTGTCTCTGTATTTTCAGACTGTATGCCCAATTTGCTACTCTCACACCTTTGTTCAAGTTGGCCCTGGCCTTTTTCAAAGCATCTCTGTCTCCAGCCTTAAAGGCAGAATTATGCACTCTGAGTAATTTGTATACCTCACTGGTGAGCCAGGGTTTTTGGTTAACTGTGATGGTTACATCCTTCAGGGTAGTAACATCCTGAATACATTTTGTGATGTATCCCACAACAGTTTCAATGTACTCATCCAAATTAATACATTGATTTGTGGTGGCAGCCTCTTTATATAATACATTCCAGTCAGTGCATTCAAAGCAGTCTTGCAGATCTGAGACAGCTGATTCATGCCAGATTCTTATTTGCTTCTTGAAAGGTTTTTCCCTTACTAGCATTGGTTTGTAGGCAGGGATAAACAGGATGGAAATGTGATCTGAGCTACCAAGATGTGGATGGAGGTCTGCCTTGAATGCCTGTTTGATATTTGAGTACATTTGATCAAGTGTGTTTTCACCTTTTGTACAGAAGTTTACATACTGCTGGAAGTTTGGTAGCACAGTTTTCAGTTTGGCCTGATTGAAATCCCCAGCTAAAATGTTGACACATTCTGGGTTCTTGTTTTGCAGATCACAGGCTAACTGGTATAGGGTGGTAAGTGCTACAATAGTGTTTGCACTCAGAGGTATGTAAACTGCAGTTATAAAGATAGTTGAAAACTTCCTGGGCAAGTAGAATGGATGACATTTAATTTTAAGGTATTCAATGTCAGCTGAGCAATAGCTAGTAACGACATCATTGTTTTCACACAAGCTGTTGTTGGTGTATATACTGACTCCTCCATTTGCCATTGAGAGCCTTAACTTGTCTACTCTGAATAAGGAGAATTTGTCTATCCTAACAGGTTGTTCGCTGATATTTGAATTTAGCCAAGTCTCAGTGAATATAATAATAATACAGCTGTTCCTTACCTTACTGTTTGTGTTAATGTCTAGCCTGATAATGTCCATTTTGTTATCCAGAGATCTTACGTTAGCCAGCAGCATAGAAGGAATTGCAGGCCTGAGTGGAGCTTTTCTTAATCTGATGCTGATACCAGCTCTGTTGCCCTTTTTCCTAGGTCTGTCACATTTGCTACACTTTCTTTGTTGATTTTTGTTGTTTATTTGAGAGACAAAGCAGCTACAGCAGTCTGGATGAATCTTCAGCAGTATTCCCAGTTCATTAAGTGATTCAGGCCTCACAGGGCCTGCAGACATCAGCCCTGCAAAGCACTTGCACGGTGAGCCAGATTCCAGAAGATTAAGCAGACATTTAACCATGACAGAACACAAGCTGCAAATTTTATTTGCCAAAAACTTCCACATTCAACTCAGCTTCCACATCCCCCTTGTAATCTTTTAGTTCTGAAATGTATGGAATGTCATTACAGAGCATTATATTTTTTCTCTAAACTTCACAGAATAGCAGTGTTTCAGGGCTCTTATTTATTTACACATTTAAATATTTATATTTTTATTTATTTGTACAAGAGAGAAAATGTAAAGCTTAAAACTGCTGTATGGATGTACAATAACAAAAATACAGCCATATTAGAAAACAAAATCTGTCTATCCATCCATCCATCCATCCATCCATCCATCCATCCATCCATCCATCCACAACACCTTTTTCCCATTTTTGCACGTGTTGGGATGCCACTTCAGCAGTGACAATCATCTGCAGCTAAGGTTTACACAGCTGTGTGGCTAGCCCTGCTGCAGTGGTTCTTCCACACCTCATACTCACACCTGTGATCACCTTAGAGTGTCCAATCCAGCTACTGAATGTGTTTGGAATGAGAGAGAAAACCAGAGCACCCAGGGGAAACCAACGCGAGCACAAGGAGGGCATGCAGACTCAGCACAGAAGGCATCCCAACTGAGAATCAAACCATGGAACCTCTTGCTGTGAAGGTGACAATGCTATCTGCTGCTCCACTGTGCCACCCTTCACTTGCCACTGTATTGTATTCATTAACATATAGAGTCATTACATATTAATACAGGACAATTTGTCATACATACAGTAACATTTAAAATGTCAAATTAAAGATTTGCATTTATGGGTTGGAGAAGCAAGATTGGTGATGTGGTAGGTATGAGTATTAAGATAAGATGAGGTAGTAAAAGTAGAAAGAGTAGGTGAAGAAAGGCAAACAATGTGCAGGTTTATTAGGCAATTTATATATATAAAAAAAGTTGTAGTGAGGCTGAGGTGGATGTACACAGCAGGAGAGAGTATGAGCTTGAATTTTGCCAGAGAAAACCTATCAGATGGTAAGTAAGAAGTAAGGACAGTAATAGAAAATTTAAATTGAGCATTTGTTTTGTTGTACCATATGTGGAATGTAGGTGTATAAAAACCAGGGTGGACTAACCTGGGGGTATGCAAGAAAAGAGCAAAGTGTTTTTAAAGTGTTGTTTTAGCAAGTTTTTGAATCTGGATAGGATGGATTGTTGTCTGTTGGTGGTAGGGCTAGAACTCTACATTTTGGAGACATAATTTAAGCACAAAAACAGACCAGCAGCATTTTGGGTTTGAGTTATGGTTAATAGGGCCTTGTCGGTGAAGCACAGTAATCATGCAGGGGTGTAAGGTTCAACTAAGGCTTGGAGTTCGCGACAATTTTCAAGTCTGTAGTTTATATTATGAGCAGATAAACCTTGCTAACAGTTGTTTTCACAAATAACATACTCCCTATCTTCCCCACATAAAATCAGTTGTGGGCATCACTGTGTGCCATCTGACATATCTTCCTTCCTTCCTTATCATATATAAACCTCGTCTATAAAATAGGGACTATTAGGTATGTAAAGATGCCACAAGCATAAGTCCCTTTTATATTGCTTACATAATTCTGTGACTTAACTTTTCTATACTCCCTGCCTCTTCCAATATTTTGTTTAGTGCTGTCCCACTTATTGAATAAAACTGAATCATTTCAGTAATATTGTTTAGGGATAATTCTGTTAAACATATTTAATTTAGAAGTGCGGTAAATCATATATTTAAATATGAGGAAGCAGAGCTGTGACTGGCTTATCTAGCGGCCACTGCTAGTACCACCTAACTTGGAAGCCGATTGGCCCATCTGCTTTCCTACAACTTAAAACATGCTTCTCTCAGCTTAGGTTGGAGCATGTAGATGAGACTAGCAGTAGATAATAGTTCTGAGAAATGTAGTGAATCTGGTGATTATAGACAGTTAAGTTGTTTAAATGCTATGCAGTGGAGGGACTTGTAGGTATTTGCAGCAAATTTTACATCTTTATTGTAACTGTGTTCAATGAGGCTGGATTGGGTGTTCCGGAGATTGGTCAGTATGGGAGCAGCACAGAAAAGATAAGGGGGCATATAGACTGTGGCAATCTGTTTTCTTACTAAATCTGTTAGGATTAATTTAATACTGTAAAGGTCATTGAGTTTTTGAGGTATTTTGTTCATGGATTTATTAATATGGATGTCAAATGTTAGAGTATCATTGATTATTATTATATGTTATATTACAATATGTTATATTCATTGTAACTCACAGAAGCTTGGTATATCTCACTAGTTCAATTATTTTACTATTAGCGGTGGGTACATTAAAGTTGTTTTCTTTTTTTCCATTTGCTTTGAGGTAAATACGATTAATTTTGACTTTTTTTGATTTAGTAATAGGTTCTCTTCTGTCTGCAACACCTCAACAGAGTGCAAGGAGTCCTTTGTTTGTTGCTGGATGTCATCTAGAGTCTTGGCTGTGCAATGAGAGTAGACTTGTCCACATGCTGGCCAATGGAAGCTCGCTTACTAGCTGCGTGATGGTCATTTTTGAAGATAATGAATAACAGGGGACCCAGGATAGAACCCTAGACGATGCCTTCAGGTGTGGGAGAAAGTGGGAAATGTTGTTTAGTTTTACTTGCTGTTGTGTACAGAAGAGATAGTGTTTAAGACATGACAAAGATTCTGCATTTTGTTCCCAGGAGGAATGCTGCTATAACTGTTTTATGTGGTAAACAATACTGAACTCTGCAGATACATCAAGATATAGGGCAGAGGTGAGTTTGCCAATAGTTGTAGTATGGCTTACAGTTATGGTAAAACTTAGGAAAACAGTAGAGGTACTGTAGGGGAGAAAGCCATGTTGGGTAGGGGGCATGAAGTTTGTTGTCAGTGACATATCTGAGTATTTGGGTTTGCCATAATTTTCTAGTATTTTGAATAGGGGTAAGAGAATAGCTCTAGATCTAAAGTTGGTTAGTTCTGTTGACTGGCCACCCTTGTGAAGTAGAAGGATAGATGACTGTTTCAACAGTTTGGGGATGCAAGTTTCTTTAACACACCAGTTTATTAGAATAGGGACTAGGTATGTGATGGCTTCAGCTGCGAGTTTTAAATATTCTGGTGGGATATTCTCAGTGGCAAGAGTGGTTGATTTCAGATAGAGAAGTTTTTTTTTTATGTTAGAGAAGGGAATGGTTTGAAAGGAGAAGGTTATGACATTGAGGCAGTTTCTAGGGGAGGTGTTAGAAATGTATTATATTTTTCTCAAGAGTAAAGTGAGATTGTATAAAATTATTTGTTGAATTTAAAGGCAATTTTTTTGCTTTGACAGTCTGATGAAAGGGCAGGTTGAAATGTTTTTTCCAGGATTTAAGAGTTTATTTATGTAGGACCAGAACATTTTAGAGTTATTGTAGGATGGATGTTAGTGAAGTATGCTTTTTTTTTTGCCTAGACTGATCTCTTTTTGGCTAGATTTCTGAGTTGTCTACGAGCTTGGAGGTGAGAGATATGAGTAAAAAGATAAGATGAAGTGATAAAAGCAAAAAGCAGAGTAGGTATAGAAAGGTTTGCATGAGAATTATAGCTATCCATGTCTCCCATTCTCTATCTCTTTGATGCATTAGATTTTTAGTCTGTAGAGATAACCAAGAGGCAGGGCTAACATCTGATGGTTTTCACCTAAGTTGGGCAAGATTATTTAAGAAACTTATAAAAGTGGTATTGTAGAAGGATGCAGTTTCATTTAAGGGCAGTGTAAATAATAGTTTCAATTGCATAAAAAATAAAGGTGTTTTTTTGAAAGGAAAGTCCATTTGTGTACAACATTATATTTGTGTTGTTTTATGGGATGGTTTGCTTCCTTATTGAAAAGGTTAGTATATCTGAGGAGATTTTGTTTCAGGGGTTGGTAAGAATCCAATCTATTATAAACTTTTTATCACTAGTTTTATTGAATTGGGTAGGCATGGAGATTATTTGGGTAAGGCCACAAAACGTTATGGAAGTGTTAATGGTTATAGTCAGAAGCATTTGCCAATCTACTTTGTAGTCTTCTATGACTAAGGTTTTGTTGGAGAATTTGGATGTAGCCCAGGTAAAAGGATACATGGTCTGAACAGCATGTCTGACATGGACCGACTCAAAGCTCTGTCACTATACTGTGTCTGGTATTCAAGGCCTTCCCTGACCCATTACTGATGGATTTACTACACATCAGGAAGTCAAATGGCATTAAAAATACTCAATGAAGGTATCTAAACCTCTTCTGAAGCAGAATGGTTTGGAAGGACAGGTGTATCTAACAGAGGATATTGCTGCTGTGGAACAGATTCCACAGCTACATAAAACAAAGTTCATTCCTGCCTATATTCAAGTACAAGTTAGATCTCTGGATGGAAAACAGAAAAGTTACCCCAGGATTGCCTACTGTGCTACTCATGGACAGAGGCAGCTCTTAAATGCTTTATCCCATACATAGGTCACCTCAGATTACCTATGGTATGATCCCAGCTATTCTTATTATGGGTAATATATAATTATTGACAATGTGATGGGTAAGATGAATCTTTTGCCAAATGAAATAGGTTATTTTGAGCACTAAAAGAGAAATTGGCAATAGTACTTACCAATGAACCTATGAACCTATAAGAGATCTTCAGCAGTGTCTTAATTGCTCCATGGAGGAATGCTTATACTTTTTATACATAAGTTTTTGATTTTAGTAAGTTTCAGTGAAGTAATCAGGATTTCAGAGTTTTTATCATGGAGGGGTTATGTGGGTAGAGACAGGCTGAGAGTGCTTAAATAGATTATGGCAACCCCACTAACTAATCTCGCTATATTATTGGCTGAAAGTAGGATTTCTGAGTTCTTTATGTTCTGGTTGAAACATGTTTCAGTAACTACAACATTTGTGGAGTGCTAGGCTATCAAGGCATGGAAATTTGGAAGTTAATTATGAATGTTGCAAATGTTTATGTTATGTATTCTAAGGCTATTTGTTTTGTTAAAATTATTAGTTATGGTGGTGGATGAGTTAGTAGGAGAGTTTGGTTTTAGGGCTGAGGGTTCTGGATTAGGGTGAACATCCCCACATATGTAAGGGGAGGCACATCTTTTTAGTTTTGGGGTTGGGGAGTAATTTGAATATAGGGTAATGATGGTTTATGACAAATTTCTTGAAAGAAGTAATATTTGGCATAAAGAGACTACTGGTATATACATTACTGTAGCAATTTTTAATAGTGACGTGTTCCATTGAGGAAGTTTGAGACTGAATATGTTTGACGCTATGGAAAAGGGGGAAGGGTGAGAGATAGCATAGATACAGAAGAAGGGTAAGTAAAGTTACTGATGTAAGAAGCGTTGATGCAGGTTGAATTGGTGGTTTGGGTAGTAGTAGTTAGTATTTGATGGGATTGTGACTGAAAGTATAGATATTGAGAGGTATTTTGTAGGATATAGAAGAAGATAGAGAGTTATAATTTGAGATTAGTAACAAGGGTGCTAGAGCCCATAGCAATGTATGTACTGGTATAGCTAATATAAAAAAAAATCTGTAAATTTACATATAACAAATCCTAATTTTTGATTAAACCATTTGAGTGATATGCATGTCAGTTTACTTAGCTATGGTCATTCCCTTTGTTACTCATTTGCAGTCATTTTTTTTAATTTTATTTGTTTCCTCCAATGTCTACCTCAACTAGTAACTTTTTTCCTTACATTTCTCCTAAAGAGGATTTGAAATTTACTAAGTATTCATTACTGAATTTGAGATGAAAAATCTAAATGAAAATTTGCCTCACAAAATATAATCATTTGCATTCCATTGTACCTTAAGAAAAAATAACTTTCCTTGTGATAATCCACATGCATTACACAAAAAGAAAGCAATAAAGCTCTGTAGTCCAGCTTCTGTGAATGTATCTGTGATGTGGGGTGACAGGACCATGACCCATGTCATCAAGTGTTTATTAAACACATGCATAATTTTAGCCTTAAACTCATATGCTGTATTGTACTCTGAAATAATCTTCTTCTTTCGGCTTCTCCCATTAGGGATTTCCTCAGCAGATCATCTGTTTCCATTTCTTCCTGTCCTCTGCATCTTGCTCTGTCACACCAACCACCTGCATGTCCTCTCTATCCACATCCATAAACCTTATTGTAGGCCTTCCTCTTTTCCTGTTACCTGGTAGCTTCATCCTTAGCATCCTTTTCCCAATATACTCAGCATCCATCCTCAGTACATGTCCAAACCAATGCAATCTCACCTCTCTGGCTTTGTCTCCAAACAGTCCAACCTGGGCTGACCCTCTAATATACTTATTCCTAATCCTGTCTACCCTCACCACACCTGTGCAAATCTTAACATCTTTAACTCTGCCACATCCAGCACTGACTCCTGCCTTTTTGTCAATGCCACTGTCTCCAACCCATATAACATAGCTGGTCTCACTACCCTCTTGTAGACCTTCCCTTTCACTCTTACTAGTACTCGTCTGTCACAAATCATAGCATATTCAGTGCCAGTCAAATACTATAAAATGTACTTGTTACCTTTCTTTAAATTCAGCATCAACACAATACATTTGTATGCACTAAGCCTTTACAACTGCTCCGCCACTGAGGTTTTTCCCTCACAATGTCCTTAACATGGAAAGTGGTCTTGCCAGTGAAGCTGTATGCTAATATAACAGTCCAGGGGCGAGGTTAATGATAATTAGCCATGCAGTATCCCTTGGAAATTTCTACATTTCAGATTTGCTCAGCCAAATGATTCTGTTTACTCTAAAAAAAGCGAAAACTGTCAAAAGAGGGTCACCTATTCACTCTTATGAGAGAATTTATTGTACAGATAAGTCCAGCAAAGCAGTGTGTTTCTGTGCGAGTGTTTGTAAGGGTGTGAATGAGGCTGCATGAATGTGTGCATATGTGTCTGTGAGTATGTACATGTGAAGAGTGTGTGTGAATATGTGTGTGTGTGTGTGTGTGTGTGTGTGTGTGTGTGTGTGTGTGTGTGTGTGTGTGTGTGTGTCAATATGTGTGCTTGCAGGGGCATGAATGAGGCTGCATGAATGTATGTGTATGTATGTATGTGTGTACATGTTTGCAGTGGCATGAATATGTGTGCATATGTGTGTGTGTGTGTGTGTGTGTGTGTGTGTGTGTGTGTGTGTGTGTGTGTGTGTGTGTGTGTGTGTGTGTGTGTGTGTGTGTAGGGTTTCCTTTGTTAATGAGATGTATAGTCTGCTTGGGAGAACACTAGTGGAATCAAGTCTGACAGTACAGTGTTTGACTCAGAAACATAGTAATAAGCTAATAATGAGATTTTTATTTTGTAGCTTTACCATGTCTTTGAATCAGAATTTTCTTTCTTTACAATAATGGATTAATCCATATTAGGCAATTAAGATAAGTGGAGAGAAATTCTTTGAATCCCAGTGCTGACCTATCAGTTAGCAGAAACAAGAAATATTGTCATTAAATATTTTAACTGTTTCTATTGCTTATTATTCTGAAGTTATTAAACCCATCACAAAAACATGTTAGCGGGGGGGGGGGGGGCCAAGATGCCAGAGTGAGAACAGCACTTTCTTGTTGATCTGCCTGTAAAGTAATGTTTATGACAGGATTTTTATAATTTTATTTAAAAACCTTCAAAGATTTTACATCATAATTAATCATTATACTATTGTAGATTATCTTCTGGGAAACAAATCAAACTTTTATTAAATTTTCCTCACATTTCACTGTCATAACTTCTGAAGCTGTACACAGATTGCCGAAGCCATGAGCCACTCAAATTCTTCAATTCAAGATTCTATCATGAAAAATGAACTCCAAGCTATAATTAAGCAATAATCGACGACTTGATGTGGTGTATTGAAGATATACCCACGGTTGATGTGGTTTAATCACGAGGACGAAGCCCGAGTGATTAAACAAAGGCAACCATGGGTAAATCTTCAATATACTACAACCATGGAGCCGGTTATTGCTATTATACAATGACATTATTTAAGAAAAAAATACTTACTTTTCTTAAATAATGTCTTTGTATAACGGCGGATTGCTGTTCTTCCGTTGGTTGTAGTATACTGAGTCTGTGTTTTGATGTACTTCACATGCATATGGGACTTGCGTTCCCATGCATACCCAGTACATCAAGATTTTGAAATGGAAGCAACAGAGAAAAAAAAGTCTCCGTTGCTCTAGGCGACCGGACCTTTTTCCATTGGTATATTGCGGGATTTACAATGGGCACGCTGGTTGGGCTGGCCAATCAGCGTGCACGTTTTAGAATATTACTAGGGAGGAATTGTATAATTAGTAGTATTCAAGATCTCTCAAAAAAATGGACAACTTGGAACACATAATGGAAAACATGAAGAAAGAAAGCAAGAAACAAATTGAAGATTTGAAAGAAATAATCACAAACCAGTCAGACCAAATTGCCAGCATAGAGGAATCTGTCAATTAATTAGATGGAAGACAAATGGAGAATGATACTCAAATTAAATTTCTTCTGAAGCAAAATAATTCCTTAACAGAAAAAATAGAGGACCTGGAATCAAGATCAAGAAGAAACAACATTAGAATTTATGGGGTCCCTGAAAAGACTGAAGGTAACAACATGATTCTTTTTTTGAACAACTGGTTACCTAAGGTATTAAACCTTCCTGAGCCCCTGTCATTCAGAATCGAGAGAGCTCACAGGTCTCTATCTAATCATCTTTCTCAAAAAATTCACCCTCAGTGAGATCTATTATTGTCAAAATTGTATCAACTCAGGATAAAGATTTAGTTCCGAGAGCTGCTTGGGCAGGGAACCCCATACAAGAAAATGGAAGAAACATTAGATTTGACAATGATTATACATCTACCACTATAACTAAAAGGAAAGCATGCATTCCTCTAATCAAAGACCTTAAAAAAGTTAACATAAAAGCTCAGATCCTTTTTCCAGCTATAATATGGATTACTTTACCAGATGAACAGAAAATCTTCAACAATCTAGAAGAAGCTACTAATTTTGTCAGAAGAAACAGTCTGTTAGATAAACTAGAAGACATGGACCTCTCTATATCAAATTTAAAAAGACAAGCTACTAATGGAAAAACAATAACAAGTGATAAAAATACTACGAAACTTAAAAGGAAGTCAGTTATCTCATCTTTAATCTGCAGTGGTGGTGCTGCGGTAGCGTTGTTGCCTCACAGTATGACGTTGTCCTGTTCGATTCTCAGCTAGAGCGTCTTCTATGTGGAGACATGCGTGAATGGGCGTACCTTCATTGAAGGTTGTGTGTCAGAGCTGGCAACTCGGCAGGTAAAAATCTACTGCCAATCATTAGCGGACCGGAGTTCCTCTGTGGTGACCCCTAACCGGGAAAAGCCGAAAGACACAACAAGTTATCTCATTTTTCCCTTCACTGCCTGCAATGGACTTGTTTCTTTTAAAACATAAGAAACCAGCAGATATATTACAAGGTAAAATCTTTATTACACTTTAAAAAAGTAGCATATTTATTGTTTTAATGTGTTCTTCTTTCTCATATTTGCGCTTTACTATTAGTTCTTTTTTTTCTTTCCTCTCTCTACTCATTTCTCTCTTTCATTTCTATTTTAGTAATATTTATTATATAGAGTTAATCAAGCATCTAATACTTTCTAATGTTAAAGCTTGTTGATAGTGAGTTAGCCCTTACAGGAAAACATAGTGTGTTTTAACAGGATCTTTTTTTTTTTTTTATATAGATAATGCACAATTAAAGAACATCCCTTTGTATGGCTTAGTAACATGCTTTCAATAGAGAAATACAGTATTAACATTAAGTAGACAACTTTTCCATTTGAAAGGGAAATGGGGGATGTGTGTCATATGAATGCAGCTAGGAAGATTCCTTTGTATTAACAGCAGTTGATTTCAGTCAATTAAGTGTGCTTATTACCCTTATTGTTAGATTAAAAACTATGTAATTATTCATTTAGAGTATGTTTAATGAGGTTACATTGATATGGATGATGTTTTATGCTGGGGAACACATTTATTGTAACACCTACTTATCAGTTTATTTTTTTCTCTTAAATGCACTAAATTTCGGCTTTTAACATGCGATTACCTGTCAAAAAGGCTTTTCTTCAAATTGCATACTTTACTAAACTTGAGACTTGTATTGGCGCCATAAAGTTGAAAAGCTTCACTAGAACCATTCCTTGAGCATTTCTAGAGCTTCCCCAAGCCCTGAGGACACTGTATGTGTGTGAGAACTGAAAGACTGAGCTAGATGACCTTTGAACTCACATCACACATTGTTTAACATATGCGATGAAGGAAAACGGTGTCTCAGTGCTGTATAGCCATTTTTAAGAAGATTGCAGCTTATTTAGACTCTAAAAACTGTAAGTTACAGCTTTTAGAGTATTCTATTATTTTAATAATGTTCTTGCATTTAAATAATCAGCTTCCTGTTTAATCACAGAAATACTGGCTTGCATTTAGTTTTCAGGCATGTGCTTCACATGTCATGAGAGAAATGATTCAATACATTATACATAGTAGTTTCTTTTTAATACAGTTTCTGATATGAAGTTGTTTTTATATTGCCAGTAATGTGACTTATTCACAGTTATACTATTAATGCTGCATCATTATATTTACCTGCCTATTTCTTCACACTGCATGCATAACTTGCCACACACTATATTAACTACACTAATTTAATAATAAAGCTTCTATAGATGTCAAATGAATTGTATAGTAGTTAGAGTTTTGAAGGTTCATTTCTGAATAGGATTTGATTTGCTAGAGCTCAGGCAGGGTTTGAGTAGTTAATACATGAGAAACTATCTCCCCATTTTTTTTGCAAGGAGTATAAGAAACACAGTTACATATCTAAGGTACCTTGTTATAACAGAGGATATAGTTTACGTAAAGATTTTACACATGAATGGTACTGTTTCTCGCATATTTATGTTGATAATTTAAAGATATGTATAAAAGTTTAGGTAGAAGTTTATAATTCTGTTCATAGGTTCATAGGTTCATACTAGGCTATCTGCCCTAGGGCATTTATAAGCCTAGCCAGAGACCCATTTTAAATTAATTTTGCTATGCCCAGTTTTGAGGTTAGTATACTGTGCCTCTGTCTAACAGTGACACAGAAGTGATAATGATCTCCCATCCACTCATTGAGATTCCTCTTGAAGAGAGTCAATGAGGGACTCTGCCTAACCTGGACTGGGAGAATCTGTCCCTCCAGCATGTCCTATTTATTTCAGTGCTGAGGTTTAAGGTAGCTCAATGGGATTTGGATTTTCTGAGGTGCAGCATGTCCATTAATTCGGTTGGACATGACTGCCACTGAGTAGAGCTGAAGTTTCGCATATGGCATCTGTTTGAGCCCTTTGATCCTCTTGGTGAGGTACTTTTGGGGTCTTTCCAGTTGCTGCAGGTGTCTGGTAAGGTACATCCCAAAAGGCATTGTACTCAATTATGGGCCTGATAAGGGATGAGTAAAGAGGCACGATGACCTCCCCTGATCTAGATGTTCATGATTAGGTGGGCTATATAAAATGCTTTTCTAACCACTTTGGCGTCAAATGAGAGATTGCTATCAACTTGGGTCCCCAGGTCCCTAATTACTTCTTCTGTACTTAATGGATTACCACCTATGTGGTAATTTGTGGGCACTTTGTTTTTGCCAAAGGGGATGACTATACACTTTTTGGCATTTAGCTTGAGGCCATGGCTCTGGCACCAGTTGTCTGTTTCTATGAGGCCCTTTTGTAGGATGCTTGTGTCAGCTGGAGAGTCGATTATGGTGCCCAGTTTGCAGTCATGAGCCACAGTCCTTCCATATTGGCCTGTACCTCCGAAATATATAGACTGAGCCTTGTGGGATGCCACTTGTAACTGGTTTGGAGTCTGACATGGCTCCAGCAATTCTAACCATGTGGGTTCTGTCCTTGAGCCAGTTTGTAACCCAGCTAGTGACATAGGGGTTTATATTTAAGCTGGTGAGCTTATCTATAATGCAGGTAGGCTGTGTGGACCACCTTCCCAATGGCCTTGGTGACTGTTTCAAAGAAATTGACCAGGTTTAAGAGGCAGGATCTGGATCCAGTGTCTGTAGGTCCCCAATATCTTTATTTATGAGGTCCATGATTATCCTTTCCATAGCTTTGCAGACCAAGCTAGTCAGGCTTATCAGGATCTGTTGAGGCACCACCGAGTTCTTGTAAGGGCAAGTATATTTCATTACTAACTAGATGAATGTTCAGCTTTAATAACTAAAATGTATAAAACAAATCTTACTAAGTTTTCTAGATACTGATCAAGCATGATAAGCCACACTCCTCTCATATACTTTTATGCTGCAATGTATATAAGTTAATAGATGTTCTCAGATATCCAATACAAGACTGATCTATAGTGGAAGTTATGTTTGACTATAATTAATCTTTATGTCTACTGATCTATTAAATGATATATTTAGGTACATATAATCCTTATCTCAACATCTACACCAGTGGATTAAGATAATTTTTGAGTGAGAAGGGGGAGAGGAGAGGGATGCAGGATGGGAAATTTAATAAGATATTCTTAAAGCTCTTTAAGATCAATAAAACACAGGACTATACAATAACATAAATCAGATACCTTAATATTGTACAGAAGAAAGGGAAGAAGAGATGGAAAGGATGAGAGTTTAAGATATAATATCAGACACTTTATTTTATACTTACTTTATGACAGATGCAGATAGTTTTCATAAATGTAAATAGTAGGTTTAGTTTCATGCTAAACTATTTTTATCATTATTCATGTTTTTGTTTCTTTATATTTTATTTTTTATTAGGAATTGGGATATCATAATTAGTGACTTCAGTCGGATTAATCAACATAAATTTCTATTGTTTGTTAGAATTTAGTATATTTCACTTTCATACACTGTATGGAGCTATGCTACGTATTTTGTTTTTTGCACGACATTAGTTACTGTGAATCAAATCATATTTATACCATTAAAATGTTTATTCTCATATTTAATCTGTATAAGTATTTAAATAATGGCAGAAGCACTGGACGGATATTGATGAGAGTCTTAGGGTGTGAAGATTGTGGTTTAGATGATGCATTCATCAAACCAGGAATCTATCTTTCCATGTTTAGGATTGTGCATAGTTATACTTGTTTCATTAGATATGTTTTGTTTTAAATTTGAGCCCATAACAAACTTTAAGAATAACATTTGTTTCTTTATAAATGCATACATATAAATGTTTATCCTTAAATATTAATGGCCTTAACAATCCCATAAAAAGAAGACATCTATCAAAATATTTGAAAATTAATAAAATAGACATAGCATTTCTTCAAGAAACACACTTTATTAAAAAGGACTTAGAATATCTTTCAATGGTTACACAACACTTGTGGAATCCCATTTCCAGGCTAAGAGAAGAGGCACTATGGTACTGTGTAACCAAATCTTTACTGATGCCCAAAATAGTAGGCACTTTTTCAGAGAAGAATGGTATGTTATGTTTAGTTGTGCTAGAGTTGAATAAAAGATACATCACTTTAGCTAGTACATATTGGATCCCTGGTATCGGCGCAGGAACTGCTAATAAATATTTAGAAGTAAAATCTATTAAAGCCAAAGGATACATAGTTTATACTGGAGATTTTTATTCTTACTAAAAATAATACCACCAAAATAACTTCAAATTGTCTGCTCCAGCTAAAAAACTAAAAAATGTTATTAATTCTTTAAATCACAGCGACATATATGATATAAAAGAACTAGAATCATTAAACTACATGCACTATTCGTATAGATATGGAACACAGACAACTACTGACAAAGCATTAATTTCTAATAGTCTAATTTCTAAAACGCATGACATTTTAATTAGTTCTTGCCCTTTGTCAGCTCACAATGCTCTTTTATTTAAGATTAACATCAGACCTAAAGATCTGATAATTTGGCCAAGATTACCTGCTTACATTGTGAAACTCAATGGGTTTAAAGACTGGCTCTTAAATGAAACTAAGTCATTTCTTGCTATCAATGACAATAATGAGACTTCTAAGACTATTGTTTGGGATTCATTAAAATCATATCTTTATGGTAAAATAAAAAACTGGTATTCAAACAAAAAGAAACAATGGGATGGCGAGCTAATAACATTACAAACAAAAATGGATGCACTAAAAATAATTTAAATAGCAAAGATATAAATACAAACTCTGAACTAAAAACATTAAATGCAAAGTATGTAGAAATCTTGAATCATAAAGTGGCTATAAATCTAGAGAGGCTTAAACTACAATCATACTCTGTAAATCCAAAAAATCTGCATAGACTGGTAGTTAAATCAAAAAATTCAGCTAATACAAGCTATATAAAAGAACTTACTGACAACACAAGGAACAAACATAGGCAAGTGACAGACTTAAAGGAAATCTTAGAAATGTTTAGATCTCATCATGGCACATTAAACAATGCTAATTCAGATTCTAACAACACTCTAAAAAAAAAGTTTCTGATTGAAAATGTTAATAAGAAAGTAACCGATGAACAAAACATCAAATTGATAAAACTAATCTCACTAATAGAAGTTAAAGAAAATATTAGAAACATTAAAAGCAATAAGGCTCCTGGAATAGATGGTACTATTGATGAATTTTATAAACTTCTTCCTGATGAAACTCTAAAAATTCTGGTAGCAGCTTTTGAGGAATTTAGAATGTCTGGAAATCACTTCCCCTCTTGGAAATATGCCATAATCTCTCCAACTTTAAAGCAGGATAATTATCACAAACTAATGGCATCATACCGCCCTATATCTCTATTGAACGTTGATTATAAAATTTGCACCTCAATTCTCACTAAAAGATTAAACCAATTCTTGCCAAAATTAATAGCAGCAGATCAAACAGGCTTCATATCGAACAGGAAAGTTCAAGACAATGTCATCAAAATTGTATTTTTAATAGATCTAACAAATAAGAAAAAGAAATAATTATCCATCATTAGTTTAGATCTGGACAAAGCTTTCAACTCTATTACTTGGCCTTATTTATATAAAGTACTAAAATCATTTAATTTTTCACCAGATTTTATAAAATTAATAAACAATCTATATGAAAATTCGGTGTCTTACATCAAAATTGGGGCTTACTTATCCACTCAAATCAAAATATTAAAAGGAACCAAACAAGGCTGCCCACTTTCACACCTATTATTTGCCTTAGCAGTGGAACCATTAGCCAACTACATCAGAAATTACACTAATATTGTTAGCTTTGATATTAATTCATATCACTCTTGTAAAATACAACTTTTCACAGATGACATTCTGTTAACTATTGGGAATATAGATTACTCAGTACACCATATTATAAAATCTCTAAACAATTCTGAAGAAATCTCAGGCTTAAAATTTAACACTAACAAAACAAAAACTATACTGTTAAACAAAAAAATCAGCACAATATTAGAAAAACATAATACTTTTAACTTTGAATTATAATAACCTGATAACTGTGGTTATGGAACATTTAAGCAAGTGGAAAAATGTTTTTCTCTATGGAAGAAAAATTATCCTTAATAAAAATGTGTATTTTACCAAAAAATGTATTCCTTTTTTCAGATTATAATAGTTGGACCTCCAAGGAAATTAATAAAACAACTCAACTCACTTCTGTTTAAATTGTTATGGCATCCGCAGACACCAAGAATAAGATATGACTGGCATTGTAGGGAATAGGATAAGGGAGGCATTGCATTTCCGAATCTAGAATTTTATGCTGAAGCAGCTACACTTAATATAATGAGTCAGTGGTTAAGTAATAAATATACATCAAACTGAAAGAAATTGCATGAAACTATATTGCTTTCTAACCTTGAAGAGACAATAAATGATTTGTTTACAGATAATAAGATGTTTTTGGTTGTAAAAGACATAATTTTTAAAGAAAATAGAATCAAAAGATACCCTCATTGTATCAGCTACATATTAAACAACTTTAAAAAGATAATGAACAGTAACTATAAGACAAGACATCCCTTATTCTTAATATTTCCAGTTGCATTGACAAGAAAATGTCTAGATTCATTTAATAGAGGGAAATTAATGGTGATGAAGGAAAATGGTCTAATATATTGGCACCAATTCATTGGTTGCAAGGATATATATGACACAAATAGCCTTATGGCTAGGTATAATTATAATCAAAATAACTGATTAAATATCCTGATTTTTAGAGACCATCTACTAAACGAGCTCAAATCAGATCAAGTGCTTGATGTTTCATTATATCCAACAGTAATCTCTCTTTTTTGTTAACTGAATATGACTAACCACAACACAGACTTTTCATTATCTAAGATTTACAAAACACTAAGAGCAGACTTACAAATACCGGAAGGTTCTTTACGGAGTTATATTGAAAAACTAAATAAAGCTAAATCTTCAGACTCTGACAGAGCTTTAACATTGCAATCATTTAATAATACAACCTCATCTCCTTTCTGGAAAATTTCCACTTGGAAGTTTATCCATAGGAGATACATTACCCCTCATAAATTAGGATTGATCTCACATACTAGTACTCATAAATGTTGGAGATGTAAAGAAACTTTGTGTGCTGACTGGGCACATATGTTTCTTGAATGTAAAACAGTTACAACCTTTTGGCAGGAATTTTCAAAGGTTTTGTGGCCTGACAAATGTAACATTTCAGATTCTTTGATATTATTTAATGGACCGATACCAGTGCATATTCCAAAGACACAAGTGCATCTTCTCTAGTCTCTTCTTGCAATCACAAGGACAATTATAACATCAAACTGGAAAAGTAGAAACATCTTCTCTTTTTCTGAGTTTAATTTACTGGCCAAAATTGTATGTAAAAGAGAACTGTTTACCCTTGATTTAAGATCGACAAAAGTAACTCATAAGAAATTACCATGGATAAAACTAAATAATTTATTAGATAAGATGTAACATATACATTGTAATTTTGTATGTTATGGGCATTGTAAACAGTTGTGTTTTATATAGTTTTGCTTTATTTAATTTGTTTAAATGCACAGATTTCTTTATTTTGTTTATAAAAATTCAATAAAAATTGTTTCAAAAAAAAAAAAAACATGTTAGCTGAAATCTCATAGTTCAGCAATAAGCAGCATTATCTTTGGTGTTCTGAAAAATAACCCACTGTCAAACAAGAAATACAACAGGCATACTGGAAACAGTACATAAAATTCATTAAGCCATGAATCTGGAATTCACTAAGCCATTATAAGTTTTCATAGTATTTACATTAGACATGCTATGTGAACACATACTTATTTTGAAAATACGGGAAAAAAATGGTGTATGCCATGATCCTGACACTACTGCATACCATTTATTATCTGTCACCCACTTGCCATCCTCTTCCTTCATTAAAGGAACAGAAAAAGGAAGTGTATCTCAAAAAGATAATAGTGTAATTCATATCTCTTGTCTTTCCCTCTGTGATGAGTTGCTATGATATATTTCTCATCTGCGAGATCAGAAAGTGAAAGTCTCAGATCACAATGCAAATACCTCTGTCAAGCATAAGTTATCATGTTAGGTTGGCAGAATTCTGAAAAAATGTGTATGTATGTTCATGTTAAATGTTTAGTCCACATGTAAACTTCTGAGCTTAAGTCAGCATTTGTTAGTTCATTGTAGAGTTCTCTTTTTCTCTGGTAAAGACAGTTGCTCATTAAACTCAGTCATGTGTGCATTAGTCTTTAAAAGCCATTAACATAGAAGTATTGTGCATTGACAATGTCTCAAAATACTGAACATAGCTAGTCTCAATTATCTGATTTATAGATACTGGCATATCAAATCATTTGTAGGCAGCATGATACACAGCCATGTGTCTTTGCAGACAGCAGTTGTTACTATGTCATTTTAACTCTTCTGTTCCTTTATTAGCCAAAGCCTTTAACAAGAAAATCAAACTACATCAGTGGTTAATAGAAAAATATTGAACTTTAGTATGTTACTGTACAGATGAAAAATATATTGTACTCAGATGTTCTGGTTTCTATCAACATACTCTCTTAACATACTGAAAAATGCTAGACTCATTTGTGAACTCAGTTAATTCTGTGCATCTTATCTTATTCTTTCATGATTTTATTTATCTAAGAAATAAAACTATAAACATGCCAAAGATGGCAAACATTTAACGTTATTTGTATTATTGCAGCTGTTCTCTGCCAAGTCATATTCCTTGCTGAGCTAGCAAGTAGGTTACCTTCACTTATAACAATTTTGACTTCAGTTGTTCTGTATGTAAGCTTCCAAAGAAATTTGCAAGCAGACTACATATTCACTAACCCTAAGTGCCTTTGTTGTATAAGGAATTTATAGTGTAACCTTTCATATGCCTGTACAAGCTGTTGCTCTATACTGCTTAGATGTTGCTGGTAAACCACAGTCCATGTCACTGCACACTGACTGTGTATCCTTAGACTCCTATCATGTGGTTTGACAATTACTAACTTAATTACTTCTGTGGTTACTGGTAGATACTGTGAACACAACCAAGGAAAAGTAAAGTTCAAACAACAACTACAAAAAGGATGGTCAGGATATTTCAAAAATATATCCAAAACTTATTTGTTAATCTCAACTTTATTTGATAATCTCTAGTGCATCGGCTCTGAAGCCTTTACAGTGTATAATTTTTTACACAAGTACACACATTTAAATGCTTTTAAAAAACAATTAAGTCATTAAAAGACAATAGAATAATTGAAAACAATTGAAATAAATTACATACCTCCAATTACAATAATTATGCAATCCTTTAGGGGATAAAGTTTCACATTTTAATATAAATGTCATCTCTTTTCTCAGAAGGATACTTTTAATGTCATAGATTTCAAAAGGTTTAGAAATTACTTGTTCCAATATTGTAACTTGCAAACCTAATGTTTCTCCATTATGAAAGTTCTTAAAGTGAACAGCTACTGGGGTTTCTATTCTGCCATTCTTTATGCCTCTAATATGTTATTTCACTCATGTAGCAAAGGGCCTTTTAGTCTCTCCAATGTACAAGTTATTACATGGGCACTTTAAAGCATACATCACCCCTCCACTTTCACAGCTATAAGTGCCCTTTGTTTAAAAAAATGACCATTAATAACTGGAAAACTCTTTATTACATAATTTGAGCATAAGAATTCCCCACAAGGAATGGTACCCTTAAATATGCCTTCATTCAAATTTCCTATAGGCATACAGAACACCCTATGTACTATAATTTCACTAATATTTCTACTACATTTATATGAAATATGAGTTGAGTCCTCCAACATTAAACCTAAGACTTTATGTTTCACTAAAATATCCCAAAAATATTTAACTAAATTAATAAATTCTTCTGAAAACAGGGTATATCGAGTAAAAAAATATAGGCTCCTTACCTGCCCTTTATCTAATATGTTTATTTTGGTTCCTATATTGGATCCCACTTTCTTTATCCAAAGCCATTCATTTTTGCTTACAGACCCTTAATAAACTCATATCATAAACTCTCCTATTAAAAATCTGCATAGATTTTTAAATTTCATATTCAAGTTCTATCTCATCACTGGATAATCTTTTAGTTTAGTCGTATGAGTTCTCCATAGGGTAAAGCCTTCAAAGTGTGAGGGGGATGGCAACTATAACCATGTAAAAACTGTAGTCCATTATTGCATTTTCTATTAACCCACATCTTAATTCTTTTATTTATAATTCCCTCCATAATGATGTCTAAAAATGTAACTTTCACACCTACTTGTAACCCATGAAATCACAGTTTAAATCTATTTTCATTTAAGCTTTTTATACAATTGTCAACCTCTTTTTGATTTCCTTTACAAATAAAAACTAAATCTATAGATCTAAAATATTTTAGTACATACAGTCAAAAAAATCATTAGTATAAATATATAACTGCTCAAAAGCGCCAATAAATAAATTTGCATACATGGGGGCAAAAGCTGCCCCCATGGCAGTACCTTGTAACTGTTTATATAACTGCCAATAAATTCAAAAAAGTTATTATTGAGACAAAAATGCACTAACTCTATGACAATGTGTGCTTTTGGGTTATCCCCCAGAAAATAAAACAAAGCTTCAATACCAAATTCATGGCTTATATTTGTATATAAACTTACTTCAATTACTATAAAATACATGTTTTCAAACCAGATTACATCCTTCATCTTATCCATAAAATCAAACACATCTTGTATGTATGAAGGTAATTTAACTTCTTCTAATAAAAACATATGTAAAAAGCAAGCTAAGTTATGAGTAAAATACTGGTAGGCTGAAACTACAGGGCGACCATGTGGATTCCTTACATTTTTATGGATTTTGGGTAAACAATAAAAAGTGTGCCGTAACACAATTTTTATTATTAAACTTATATTCAACATCTTCAAAAGAAAAATAGTTCAGTCGAAAATCTTTGTTTAACAATTCTACTGTTTATTTCACTACATATTTTTCTCTTATTCTTACATAAAGAAGTTCCAATTGGTTCTTGTTCTGTATTCTTTTTGTTACCAGACAGATGCAATTTTGATGTGTCAGCTTTGTTTTGCTTTCTTTTGTCACGTCTGTTCTTTTCATGCCTGTTGTATTTTGCACATTCTTAGAAAATATTCTTCAGTCATGTCATGTCATCATGAATATCATTTCAGCTTGAACTGCATTCTTGTACAATAAGTTCATTTACATATTCAGTGATGCCTGTTATTGTCTGAATTGTCTTGTCACACCCTGACTCTTAAAGCAATTGCAAAAAAAAAAAAAAAAAATATATATATATATATATATATATATATATATATATATATATATGTATAAAAAGACAAATAGACATTACATAGTCACATCACCAATGTCTCACAACTCTTCTGTGATTTCCTCCTCTTGCGATTTTTACTTTTTGTACTCTTCTGTCTCCCCCTTTCATCCCCATTTATTTAATCACCTGGATTAAGAATTTGCTGTCTTTCATCAAGCTGCCTGACACTGTACATGACAGCTGTGTGGTGCTTTGTTGTGCAGGAGCATGCGTAGATTCAGACAGTAGGCACTCTGGACATGTTTTCCTGCCTTTATTGTGAGACACAGTTCTCTGATCATGTGTATTTTGCAACAGACGTTTTCCGATAATCATGCCTAATGCTACATGTCTGCAAAATATAGCTCCTCTAGCTCATTATGAGCTCCTTTTCTCAGAGGGCAGGTTTTATGCAAGCTTTGATACAAATCTGAGCAGCTAGGGGCCATTTTGTGTTTCTGGTTGCTTGATATTTAGCACTGAGCAGGCATGCAATACTTGAGATGTCTATCAGGTCATTAAGCAGTGATTGTCTAAAAATAAGAGCAGAGTAAGTAAAAGATATTTGTGAAATTCACACTCAAGAAAAGAAAACCTCCTAAATGATTTATAAAATAGCAAGGACTTGAGAACGAGGTATGCAATTATTCAAAATGTTTTAATATTGAAGAATGTCATCAATATTGTTTTTGCAGTGTGAGTGAACAAACAATTGGATTTAAAAGAGTATAACAATTAGGGATTCGATTAACATTAATAAGGATATTATACATTAAAGGATGCATGAGGAGGAATATGCAGTGATAAAATTAGTGGATTAAACACTTGTCTGGACTCTTTAGAAATAAACAACAATTGGAGAAAAATTCCTTTTAGAGATTAAAAAAATAATACCTTATGATATACAATTCTGTGGTTAAAAGGTAGAAAATTATTAATATAAGAAATTGCAAATGAGCTAGAAATGTTTCTAGCTTTGCAGTAGAGGTTGCTAGATGTTGCAAAACTTACAATCTAGAATATATTAACATAATTTTATGTCTTTAATTAAAAAAATACATTGGGTGTTCTCTGAGATGATTGCTAAATAAAGGTTGGCAGATGGATGAGCAGCTTGTGAAGAGTGTATTATAACGAGTTATCTACTGAAATAAATGCTGAATCTGATGCACCAGGCTGTTATGTGGAAGGAACATAGTCTGAATTATTGAAAAATGGAGTGATATGGATGCATTTTCAGATCTGCCAGTAAACATGTTTCAAAATCTGTGGTTTGAGATGATGGAAAGGATTGCAAATGAAAAGAAACAGCAGGGACTGTAAGGTGTTACACAGAGGACAGTGCTGGAGAGGGATATCAAATGCCAATGACTGGATTTTAAGGAGCATGGAATGAAGGAATGGTAACGGGAGAATGAAAGATGCCTGGATGTTTCCAGACAATTTGCATAAGTTTTATGTTAGTCAAGTGTTTAGATGTACACAGTACCGAAGTAATCTACTTGATATTAATCAGAATATCCGAGATACCACAAAATAGGTATTTCTTGTGGGGCAATGCATTAACAACAAGGTTTCCTCTGACATTATGCAATTATTTACATAAGAAGAGAAATCAGGTGTAAAATTACATTTGAACACTAGACTATGTTATCAGTTTTGTAGACATTTTGAAAGAAAATGAAGAGATAACACTCTGGAAAGGCTGTACATACTATAAGAAGATTAGAAAACAGTTTGCTTAGAACTAAAATGATAGGAAAAAATAGACATATTGAATTTTACCACTTTAATGTGTAGGAGAAGGGGAGTTAAATAAGATTAATGTCAGAACCGGAGTATGAAATGACAGTGTAAAATAGTAGTAGACTTACAACTGCATAAGGAAAACTAACTTCATCCTGTGAACATGACATTGCAAACAGAAACAGTTGTTTTCTCTTGAGAGCAGTATAGGAAAAGTGACATGGAAGAACAGTTGAATATTAATTACAATAATAATAATAATAATAATAATAATAATAATAATAATAATAATAATGTGTGTGGGTAAATTGCACATTTGAAATGGGAATGCTAGCCAAAGTGCACTAGATGTTTATGAGGGCATACTTAATGCTAGACTGTCTATTAAGACAATTTATGCACATTAAGGAAGAAAAATAAATTAATATTAATGACAAGAAATAAACAGAAGTCCAAGATACAAGTGATACAAGACATATACATGGTTTTATTGAGTGTGAACTTAGGTATATGTAGACAGGTGTTCAAATCCAGCAAGGACTAACTAGTAAGAGTGTATCTGACTATGGTGACAGGTAGAACTGGATTAACAGATGTGATGTGTACACTTCCATTCAGTGGAAACATTTATACAATAAATGACTCCCCAAACTATTCAGTGGTCAAGGATTTGTGACCACCTATAGACAGTAACCTGGCCTTTGACCAGCATGTGCCTATGGTAGTAAGGAAATAATTTTATGTTGCACAACTTATAAGTGAGGCTATGTCACCTAATACATAGGATATTATTGTTCCCCATATTTGGCCCTTATCAGACAAATCATTGAGCACAATACCCCCTTTAGTTTCTGCCTGAACAGGCATATGTAACAAACGGAGAGTCCACAGAGGTTCCTCACAGAAAGTAAACAAGGTACTAACAATATAATCTACATGGAATGCCTCAAAGCCCCATCCCATACTCTGTTTCCTACAGACTGCCAAAAGGCTATCTGTGCTCGGCTTACAAAGCATCCTCTGATCCTGCTGTGATGGACATGTTGCACATTTGCAAAACAAATGGCATCAGAGTTGCCTGATCTTGGGACCTAAACCTCATCTGCAACATAAATAGAATCTGTTGGAGGAGCAGGTTTGTGTCACAGAGACTACCCCTTCTCTGGAGCAGGCTTCCCTTCCATTTTCTTCAGTAACACAAGTCAAGAATAACATGGACCACTGGAAGAGGAAGTAAAAATTAACTCCTGGTCTCTGTTAGACAGGAGCAGTCTATAAATGCTTGACCATCTATGTTCATAAGTTCATATGTTCATAGGTGTGTAGTAGGCTAATGGCCCTGGAGCCTTTACAAGCCTAGCCCATAGGATTACCCTGGCATCGTGCCACCCAACCTCAGTTCCTAGTGTCTCTGTCGAGTAGAGCCACTGGCGTGATCCCTGGCGTAAATTTTCTATTTCCCATCCACACATCAAGACTTCTCTTGAAGAGGTGCAGTGAGGTGCTCTGCTTGACATGTATGGGAAGTCTATTCCATAACATGGGTAGTCTCTGGGTTATGAACCTGTTGCTCCAGCATGTTCTGTTGCTTGTGGTAATGAGGTTGAGGTCTCTGGAGTGTGTGGTGCAGAGGGATTGGGATTTCTTTAGATGTAGCATTTCTAACAGAGCTGGGTCAGACATGGCTTTGTAAGTCAAGCAGAGATTGCCTCTAAGTAGGCGATATGAGACAGAGAATAGTTGGAGTTTTTTTGAGTCTGTCCATATAGGACAAGTGTTTAAGGCCTAGGATTCTCTTTGCGAGATACTTTTGTGGCCTCTCCAGGTGTTGCAGATATCTAGTGAGGCACATGACAAATGGGGCACTGTATTCAATGTTTGGCCTAATGAGGGAAGAGTAGAGGGAGACAATGACCTCTTTCTTCCTGGATGCAAAACTCTTAGTAATGAGATGTGCCACATAGAAGGACTTTCTGACCACAGTGGCAACGTGGTGGTCAAAAGGGAGGTTGCTGTCAGTCTGTGTTCCCAGATCTCTTATAACGTCTTCTGTGTTCAGTGGACTACCATCAGTGTGGTAATTCAAGGGAACTGGGTTTTTCCCAAAGGGGATGAAGACACATTTTTTGGCATTGAGCTTAAGGCCATGGTTCTGACACCAGTCGTTGGTCTCATTGAGGCCTTTCTGTAGGATGTCAACATCACTTGGGGAGTTAATAATAGCTCCCAACTTGCAATCATCTGCAAACTTTGTCATCCAGAGTCCCTTCGTGTTGGCCTGGACTTCAGAGAAGTAGACACCAAACAGGAGAGAACTCAGGACCGAACCCTGTGGGACTCCACTCATGACTAGTCAGCAGTCTGACTTGGAGTCAGCTACTTTCACACTGTGGATTCTGTCTGTGAACCAATTTGTAACCGACCTAGTGATATAGGGGTTGATGCCTAGCTTAGTAAGTTTTTCTTTGATTCCTGAGTGGGGAATGGTATCAAAGGCCTTGGCCAGATCAAGGTAGGCTGTATGAACCACCTTACCTTCATCCACAGCTCTGGTGACTGACTCAAAGAAGTCGACCAAGGTGAGCAGGCATGATCTACCCTTCACCTTCACAAAACCAAACTGTGTAGGATCCATACTTTGGAGATTCCCTATATCCTTGTTTAGTAGGTCCATGATGATGTGTTCCATAGCTTTGTATATCAGACTCATCAGGCTAATGGAGAAATAGTTCCCGGGGTCTGTAGTCACTCCTCCTTTGTGGAGAGGGATGACTGTAGCAGTGCACCATTCAGTTGGGACAAAGCCTGCAGTGAGGCTATGATTGAGCAGGGCACACAGGTGAGGTGCCAGTTCACTCTGTAGTGCATGTGGAACACAGTCAGGGATAATGTCAGGTCCCATAGAAGCTGTATTCTTGGCCTTGGACAGTGCTGTTTTATCCTGTGCAGCAGTAATACTGGGTGCCTGGCAATCTACTGGTATTGTGATTGGTCCTTTGGGGGGGGGGTAAAGTTAGCACTGAATCTGTCCGCTAGTATATTTGCAATATCTGTTGGCTCAGTACAGGACGTACCATTGTGCAGTAGCTCAGAGCAAATCTGGGTATTGCCATTGAGATTCTTTACATAACTATAGAAGGCCTTGTGGTTGTCTTTGCTATCTGCTGCAGTTCTGTTTTCATAGCTAGCTTTAGAGGATTTGATGAGGGATCTCAGCCTTTTGTTGAGGCTGATAAGGGAGTTTTTCCATTCTTGGGACTTCACCTTATTCTGTATCAGTTTCCTCCTTCTGTTGTAGAGTTTGTTTATGGCAGGAGACCACCAGATTTGCTTCCTTTTTCTTGAGGAGACCGTCTTAGTTCTATTGGGCATGGTGATATCCATGCATTTGTGTACGTGTTTGTACAGTGCATTGGTGTATGATTTGGCAGTCATGCAACTATTCTCCATTTGCATGGGTGGCGTGAAGTTAGCCACCTGTGTTTTAGGAGCCCTAAGTTAGCTTTGGAGAAGGTTTTCATGGTGCTTACTTTGTTGTGGGGGGGGGGGTTGGAGGGATGTGGATTTCCAAGGTGATTAGCTTGTGATCAGCTCTAACCAGGGAGGAGTTGACTATTGGTGTAGAGCAACGGTCGCCCATGTTAGTAATGACCAGGTCAAGGATGTTGCTACCTCTAGTGGGGGTAAGAACGAGCTAGTCCAAGGCATTGGAATTAATGAATTCCAGAAAGCATTGGGCAAGTGTATTGGTACATGAGTAGTTTTCCCAATTAATGGAGGCTTAGTTGAAATCCCCCAGTATGAGAGTGTTAGGTTGGACCCTAATATTCTCCAGGGTGCTTAGGAATGTGGAGTGTGAATCTTGGGACATGGTTTGGGTCCTATAGCAGGCTATGACCTGAATCTCTGTCTTATCCAATGTTAACTGCACCTGAAGTATCTCAGATTCAAGCCAACATATACTCCTTAGAATAACCCCAAGGTATCATAACATGTCAAATACAGTTGGAAAGCATGTTTGGCTCTAAGAGGTCCCCTGGGGTTATTAACTCAATAAACATCTATAAACCTATGAACCCAAGACAACAATAAGGCAAAAAAGAAGAAAAAGAAAGATAGAAGTAGAGGGACTTTTTTTTTTCAAATATATTTTTAATTAATTTTTCAAAATTTTCAAACATACAAAGGAAAAACTGTAAGTCATTACGGGAAGCAGTAAAGTATAGGTATATATGTAACAGTTAGTACAAAAACTATGCATTTATAAAACAGCAGTTATCTTACAGGGAAACTTACATCTTAGAGACCAATATAAGCAGTAAAGACCCCCAATAACCTATTACAGTCAAAGTCTAGAGATACAAATGGAAAGTGGCTTGGAAGGAAGAATATATGACTGTCTTAAGAAGAAAGAAAAGCGGTACGGAGGGTATAACCATAAAAAACAACTATTTATACCATGTACTTCTATTTATACCATATTTACAACATATTTACACCATGGATGCCAGAGGATAACAAAATAATATAACGAAATATTTTGTAAAATCAAAAGTTACTGTGTGATGGTAACAATGTCTAATGGTTATAGGGCCAGATATGATACTGATGGAGGACTTCCTGGAATGTAGTATTAGAGACCCACATTTTGGAAGATTATTTAGTTTGGATTAGGTCAAGAAGTCTACACCAGTAATTCTGAAAATATTATTTTTTCTTTTTGTTATCATTGCATAACTTATGTGCAGATATATATTTGATTGCCATTGATGTACAGTTTTCCCAAGCTATTGTTGAGGGATTGACCCAGTTCTTGGCTATAAAATATTTGGGATGGGCGCAGGCTGTAACACAGAAGTGGCGATGGATACCCTTAAGAGATTTAGGAATTATATTTAAAATCATGGTTTGTCAAGAGAATGTGGTTTTTTCGTATCCCATTTTTTCCAACTGAGTTCTGAGAGAACACCAAAGTTTGTAAATATTCTTACAGCTCCAAAAGATGTGAAGTATATCTTCATGTGGGAGGGAGCAGAACGGACAGGTTAGGTTTTTATTGTATCCAAATTTCAGTAAGACTGCTGGGGTATAACAGGAATTGTTGTCTATCATAAGCTGGGTGTAAATTAGGTTTTTGAAGGGGGTTAGATTCAGGGCATTATTGATTGCTTCGCACTTAAACTCCGTAGAAATTTCTCCTTGTATACCGTCCCAATATTTGGAAAACAGAAGTGAATGATTATACTTAATGCTTGACACAAGTTTATAGGTGTTTGAAATCATTTTGCTCCATAGGGAGAGTGATTTAATGATAGATTGTGATACTGTAATGTCTTGCTCCTTCACTCTATAGTTAGAGAATTTTTGTTTTATAAGTGAGCTAATTTGCCTTAAGACAGGATCATATTTGTTAGGAGCACCAAATAAAGCTTTGACCTCGGCAACATTTTTAGAGTTATAGAAGTGCCAAACTATGGCTTTCTTAACAATAGCGAAGTTTGTTAGATCGATCATTTTATTATTGATTTTTAAGTTAGGGTTTAGGTGAATAGGTTGGAGAATGGGAATAGTATTATGTAAATTTAAGGAGGTCATCAGAGTTTGAAAGATGCAAATTTTGTTCTTTAGTGTAGGCAAGATCTTGAACTTGTAGTCACCATCAGGTGCTAGAAAAGGGACAGCATATGGATTGCGTTTTAACGAATATATATAGTTGCACCAGATTTTGATCCAGGTTGGGTACCAAGATTCAGCAGAGGGATCATAGCAGGCTATTGGAATTAGACGGCTAGCATTAATGATGTGGTAATAAAAAATTAAAGTGCAGGAGACTTAAACCGCCTTTGTTCTTTGGGGTAATTAGATTCCTGTATGATATTCTGAGAAGCAGAGGGACTTATTAAAAAAATGGAAGAAATGATAGAAAAGGAAATATATCAAATAGTACAGTTATTCAAAAAAGACAGAACGAGATTAAAAGGATCAGTGACATGTGACTGTTATATATTAACGTTACTAGCATACAACAGGATGAAAAAAGATAGGAATTCCTGGATGAAAAAATAAGATATAAAAGCTGTGTATAGGTAATAAGATGTTATGCAGAATCAGGACAAAAAATAAGATATAAAAGCTGTGTATAGGTAATAAGATGTTATGCAGAATCAGGACAGTGAGAGAGAAGGAGGGAGAGAGTGTGAATGAGAGACAGATGCCAAGCCAGTGAATATCTGTTTTCTTTTGGGCTTGAAAAATGATGTGCCTACTCTGTAGGGTAAGGAAGGAAAGAGATTTTAGAGTGCTGTCATTATGGAGAGTAATATGTATGTAGAAGTCATAAAGTATGATAGAGAGATATTTAAAATGTTTAATATGTATGTGCCCATGACTGTAGTGGAATAAAAGTGTTTGACAAACTGAAATAGTATTTCAATAAAGAGCGAATATTGTTTGGTAGGAGATGTTAACTGTAACGGCAGAAAGCGAGGAAATAGGAAAGACTAGACTAATGGTGCACAACCTTTTTGTGGGGAGGGCCACTACATGAATTCTTATTGCATCTGCAGGCCCCCACAAAACATAGTAAGTCGTTACGAGTTAACAACAGGTACAGGTGATTGGCATTTTTACTTTAGACAGCAGTCATGAAATTGACTGTTTTCTACATCAATTTTACATTTAACTTTATTCTAGCTTGCAGCCATGGCTTATTACAAACTCTTGCAGAAAGTTACTATGGTTTACAGACTACAAGTTCTAAACAACAAACACTAGTTACTTCTGCAGCTAAAATTAGAGGTATGCGCAACAGCCATCAGTTAGGTAAGTAAGCATGTGCTGGAAAGTTTGCATGACCAGAGTAAGGCATAGCATTTTTTGTGACCCCTAACCGGCAAAAGCCAAAAGAAACAAAATACATTGTAGTATAGAATACGGATGGCTGTAACCTACTGAATGCCATCACACCCAGGAATAGCTTTATTAAATTTCTGGAGAGTAAAATATTATGGGCTGTATGCCTTCTTTCCTTCCTTCTTTCTTGTGTTTCTTATTTATGAACTCTGACCATCACAGGTTACAAATTAAAAGCTCTTTACAAAGAGCTTCTTGAACTAATACTCACCTGCAGTATACTATTGATCCTCCTAAAAAAGTGATATTCAGTGGCTGTATGGACAGTACTGTAATTGTGTTTAATGTGCACCATTTAATTATTTTATATCTATAGCTGTGTGTATAAATAAATATGAGGGGGATTCAATAAAGCCTACATGGTCATTTTTGACCTTGTGCACATTGTGGTGTGATGCACACATGGCCGTGAATAGTTTTAGATTCAGTCCGTGTAGTGGTGCACACTCACGGGCAAACACAGAAACTTCCATGGCATGCTGATTACGGCATAAGTAGGTGAATTGTATGCTAATGAAGCAAATCAACATGGTGGAGTGATTTAACAATTTGTAAAACAACCATGTAGACTCTGTACTCATGTTGCCCATGTATTCAAAAGTTTTCCAAATACAGCCACGGAAAGGAGTCTGTATGGAAACAAGAACAAGTAAAAGTCCATAGGTTTGTACAGAACTGATTGTACATGTAACCCCACACACATTATGACATTATCAGACATGGTTGATGCTAGAAAATGACATAGATGCAGCTTTGCTCCCCCACCCCCAAATGAAGAATGCACTCGTAATTAATGTAGACAGCTAAAAGTGTAAAGCCCATGAAACATACTGTTCATATTGTCATGTAAGCATATGCAGTATGTATCTGATGGAATACAGTCAAATTGTATCAAAACCTGCATTCTTCTATGTAGATATATACTAAAGTAATACCCTCCCTTGAGTTTAAAACTTTGGGCTTCCCTTTAGTTTCCCTGCCTGCACAGTTGCCAACCATGTAGGTTCAGGGCTATCAGCACAGTAAAGATGCAAATGAAGTCAAAACTCATTAGAATTTCTGAATCGCAAAAAAATTGCAACCTTGTAGGGATGTTCACTATGTGTAGGCACTTCCACGGTGTTTGTGTTCAATGCATGGCAACAGTTAATGATGACATCAGGGGTGTGTGTCAGGTTTCACTTACAGAGGTGGACATGTAGGTCTGTGAAGTGTAAAAGTGCATGTAAACAGTGCACAATTGACAAATATTGTTTCAGCCTCTATCATTTGTTAAAATGTATCATCTCTGTCCTCCTTAAGTTAAAAATTGTTCTCATTGTTTGCATGACGCAGTGCTTATTGCAACTATGGGAAATGGAGGAATGAATGGCAGGTTTATCGGTGCTTGTCACATAACTATTTCTGTGGCAGCATGTGAATGTGTATGGCTAAGGTATAGAAGGTCTTGGTTCAAGTACAGGGTCTGCAACATTTCCTCCATTTTTTTGAGCTGCATGTTTGTGTGATATCACAGGAAAGGAAAAAAGTAATAACATGATCACCTGTATTTACCTTATTTCAGCATCAGCGCACTCTGTGGTGGGTAGGTGTGCATCTTGCACTAATGAGTACCAGTGGAGTTGATATATTCAGTAAAGCAACAGATATTTTTCATAGGTGTTAATTACAACATAAGCAGGGAATTTTCAGTACAGTGGAACTATTCAAAAAGCTATAGAACATATGAGTAGAGACAAGGACATTTTAGCCTAGAAATAAAACTGTGTCAACTACTGCATTTGCAGGTAAGTCCTGAACATAGAATGTACTCTATAATAATATTATTGCATATCCTTGTATTTCTTAACTTGGTGCAGTAATGAAGGAAATACTGGTGAATCTGTACAGAAAGTACCTTAACATGTGACACCAGACACTTATTTTACTTATGTGTCCATTACTAAGATTTTTTTCGCATTCTTCTCATTTTTAATTGCACTTTTTGCGTGATGCACCGCATAGTGCAAACAGTGGAAACTTGGAGTGGCCGTGTTTATCTGGTTTGCAGCATGAAGTAATGTGGACCACCTAGCAAGCAGACAGCCAAAAATAGAAAAGATGTATTCAATTAATGCCCTTGGCCATCGTGAAAACCTGGCATGGAGTGCAGATGGTACTGTGAACTAGTACGGAGTGGCAACCTTTGTTTTACTGCTGTGACATTGCAGTTTATAACAAAGATGTGCAACATAGACAACTGTTTCTTCAACATTCCTATGGCAACAGGTGTAAGTGGGGCCACTGTTTGCATTATACTCCACTTAGTTCAAGCGTGTTTGGCTATTCTCATCTGGCTTGCACGCAGAGCAGCAATGCACCAACTGGTAGAATGACCCACCCAGGTAGCAAATAGGACCCAGACAGCCACAAACATAAACCAGATGCATTTAATTAAGACTGTTGGCCATCGCACAATCAAGTTGCAAAGTCGTGCACACCCTTGAACACCATGTTTGTGCAATGGTAAGAATTAAGCAATACTTTCAAATATTGCAAAACCAAAAAGTGCATGCTCTCAGTAAGCAAAATACCTGCAATTGGTGGGAAAACTTCATTCTACATTGGTCTTGATCTGTGGTAGGCATGGCAGGTGTTTGTGGAGAGGTTTTGAGATTCCATGTTTAAAGATGGGGTGTCTAGGAATCCAAAGTGTTTGCTGGACTCCTAGTAAATGAACATGGCCCAGGCTTTTGTAGAGGGACTATCATGTCTCAGATTAGAAGTCAGAGGCATGGAATAGTCTTGTCCAGGCTTTGACCAATGCTACCAGTATCCCCTGCACTTGTGTGAAAAATGTAGGCATCACTGCAGAGACCTCCAGAAGAGGAATTGGGATACCCTTGACCATTGGATAGAGGAATGTAGGACTGGAGTCACCACACAGATGTGCAAATATAATTTACAGAGACTACTTGTAAGAGATAAAAGCTGGATATAGTCAGGATTGCTATTCATAATGGTATTCTGTTCTGTTCTGTTTTTTTTCTGCAGCCATCACAGACTGAGAACTGAATGTGCAAATCCATGCCACTAGATTGGCATGGATGTGAGAAGCATGTACGCATCAAAACAGTACTGTTATTTTAGCATTAAAAGTAAAGAGACCTTTATTGGTTTATTATACAGTGAGCATTCATCTCTCAACTGTAACAGGAAAGTATGCATGCATTTGTCTGAAGGCCAAACCAACAGTTCAGTCTTAGAGAGTAGTCAGAGACTGTGGGTTCAAAAACCACACTTCCTAAATGCACAATACTGTTAAGTTTTCATTATTATTGCAGTGTAACATCAGCACTCTAAAGCAGTGGCACCAGTGGCCTGCTGTAAACTGTAATAAGTGTAATTGGAATATGCATATGTGCAATATATGCACACATCAAGGCTTGCTTTCTGCAATCTGTAGTATAGTGTACATCTGTTATGAGCTGGGTAGTCTTAACAGTACAGAAATATTTTTTAGGAGTTGGTAGTCTTAAAAGCAAAGGCAACAGAATAGAGTCAAATAACTGTATCAGTGCACTGTATGGCATATATGAAGTTACTCATTTTCTCCCTTGTTTTTCTCTCACCCCAACCCATACCTTTTTTTTTATTTTTTGTTTACTCCTACAGCATAGCAGGGTTGACCTGCCCCAAAGGATCCATCTGCCCCCACTCCATTGGCTATGGCATCAAGGCCCAGCATGTCTAGGTTGCAACCTGGTAGCACTTCCTCTGCTGCCCCAGCCCTACCTGTTCCCTCAGGTAGTTCTGCCCTGCAGGATAGGCCAGTGTTTCCCTCCGGAAGAAGTGGCAGAAGTGGTAAGCTTATCAACCGCAATGAACTGCTAGGGTTGATGAATAGGATTGTGCATCACACAGCTGGTGCACACCCACGCTGGATGGAGACACTGCTCTCCATCATTGTACTAAATAACATGAGGAGATGCAGACGTCAGGCACTGCAGCTATTGGCACAGTAAGGTGACAGTGATGACAGTCCAGTAGGTGATGACTGGATTCTCACTGTCACTCAGCTTGACATCCATGGGTTTGTGATGTCTACACTCTCACCCCAACCATGGTGTTCACCAACCTCTTGTGTCCTTCACCATCCCTGTGTCTTGTCTTACATGTTCTGACTATCCGTGATTGCTTCTTCACCTACCCAACCTACCTGACCTAGACATACCTACATCCCTTCCCCAATATTCCTGTTTCTCTCAAAAAAAGGGTACCTGTCCCCCAAAAAATTGTCATCCCATACATAGTCTCCATTTCACACATGCCATTGTGACACACTTGATTCAGTCCATTTGGCTATACAACATGACTGTGATGTGGTCACCCCTTTCTCTGGGTTTGGCACTGCAAATTTAGCTAATATTTTGCACATCTCAACATTTTTTACTGTTGAAAAAATGGACAGCAATGGTTCTTTCCTGCATCCCTACTGCACATTCTTGCCCTCTTTTCACTTTATTCTTCCCCCTGCTTGCTCCCCATTTCACCACTTTCTGATCTTTCCCATTTCTTTTCTTTAAAGCATAATTGCACAATGGTGCACATTGGGCGTTAACTCTCTGGTATGGCAAAAAGCAGTTATAAGTGTTATATATAGCTGTATTGGAAACCAGTACCATCTATCCATATTTTAGAGACGTCATACCAGCTATCATACTTTATAATTTGGATTTACGCGTAAAAGTATTTAAACTGCTACATATACCTGGATTCGGATCCAGTGCCATCCGACTCCAAAAATGAATGTATCAATGTATTAACAGATGGTGATACAGACTCAGTTGTATTGCAGGTGTGTTTTAGAGACTGACTACCAAATGCCAGACTTAACTGCTGTTGCATACACCTACTACTTAACTGGCTCTCTGGCTGCAGGTATTAATTCACTTAATGCAGTAATGCATTCCTTTTTTGGAGCCAGATGGTATTGGTTCTAAATATAGCTGTAACTAATACATTGAACTACTGTTGTATTACCCTTGCTTAATGATGTTGCATGATGCACACCATTGCACTCCATCAAGCACTAATGCTTTATAAAACTAAATGGATATTGTGCAATAATGCTTTATAAAACAGTGCTGGGGATAGGCAATGATGCTTCATACAAAATTAATGGGGAAGATACAACATTGGTGATATAGGGAGCAAGCAAGGGGGAGTACAAAGGGAAATCCTTGCTAAACTGTGCCATTTAGTATTGATTGTATAAAATACATCTGCTATCTGACTCTGTGGCAGGACATGTTAATGCATTGTTGTTGGAGGCAGATGTTACTGGGTTTTAATACAGGTATTTGAAATAATTTTACAAGTGTGTATGATACTTTTAAATATTACTTGTATTACTGCCATTCACCATTGCTTCTCGTTGGTGTGCGATGCACACCATCACACAATAATTCTTTAAAGCAAAGAAATGGGAAAGACAGGAAAGTGGTTAAATGGGGAGCAAGTAGGGGGAAAAACAAAGTGAAAGGAGAATAAGAATCTGCAGGAGGGATGTAGGAAAGAACCATAACTATCCATATGTTTAACAATAAAACATGTTCATATATATATATATATATATATATATATATATATATATATATATATATATATATACAAAACATTAGGTGAATTTGGACTGTCACCTCCAGAGAGAGGGGTAACCACAACACAATCATGTCGCACAGCCAGTTGGACTAAATCAAGTGCGTTATGAAGACATGCATGTGAAATGGAGAGCTATGTATGGGATGATTTTTTTTGTGGGACAGGTGCCCATTTTTGTAGAGAGAAGAATGTTGGGGAAGGGATGTAGGAATGTCTGGGTAGGGTAAGTTGAGTAGGTGAGGAAGCAATTGCAGATAGGCAAAACAAACAACACAAGAGACAGGGGATAGTGAAGGATACAAGAGGTGGGTGAACACCATGGTTGGGAGATGGTGGGGAAATCAAGGTCCCATGCACATCAAGCTGGGAGACAGTGAGAAAGGAGTCCTCACCCAGTGGACTGCCAACACTGTCTCCTCACTGTACTGCTGGCTACAGTGCCCAATGTCTGTGTCTCCTAATGAATATTCTGAACCAGGACAAAGAGCAGACACTCCATCTGGTGTAGGCATGCACCTGCAGTGTGGCGCACAATCCTACGCACCATCCTTGGCAGTTGTTCTCAGGTGATAGTCACCACCTGTGCTACTACTCCCAGAGGGAGCCACAGGCCTATCCTCTGAGGCAGAACTACCTGGACGTCCAGGTAGTACAGGGGCAGCAGAGGGGGTGCTGCCAGGTCACGCACCAAACATGCTGAGCAGTGATGCTCTAGCTAGTGGAGTGGGGGCAGGAGGATCCAATGGGACAGGCCTACCCTGCTGTGCTGTGGGGAAAAAACAAAAACAACAAATAAAGAAAAAAATAGAAGATAAGGATTGAGGTGAGAGAAAAAAAGGAGAACATTAGTAATTTCATATGTGACATACAAAGCATTGATACAGTTATTTTACTTTATTCTGTTACCTTTACTTTTAACACTACAAACTCCTAATATATTTTTCACTACTTTCAAGACTGTCCAGTTCATAACAAAGGCACACTGTAGTACAGAATGTAGCCAGTAATCCTTGATGTGTGCATATATTGCACATATGCGTGTTCCAATTATACTGAATACAGTTTATAGCATGCCATTTGTGCCACTGGTATAGAAGTCTGAAGTTACATTGCAATAATAATGAAAACATAACAGTATTGTATATTTGGAAGTGTCATTTTTGAACCTACAACTGCTGACTACTCTCTAATACTGTACTGTTACAGACTTTTGCATGCATACTTTACTTTTATAGTTTAGAGATGCATGCTCACTGATATTTGAGAATATGGAGCTGTTGCTTTGTGCTACAGTCTAAGGCTTGCATACCTTTTTTACAGTTGAGATATGCATGCTCAGTTTGATACTATATTAAATACCAACTAAGCTGTCCTTAACTTTTAAAGCTATTAAATTACTATTAAAATTATTATTATCATTATTAAATTACTATTTAGAATAGTACTGTTCTGATGCATGCATACCACATGCTTCTCACTTTCTAAACAAATGCGTGGAATGGGAACTCACATTTAAGGCTCACTCAGTGGCAACTGTGGGAAAAAAAAGAGAACAGAACAGAATACCATTCTGAATACCAGTTATGACTATATTCAGCTCTTAACTCTTACAATTACTCATTGAAATTGATATGTACACATCTGTAGACTGTCCCCCATACTAAATTCCACAAACCAATGGTCAAGGGTATCCCACTTCCTCCTCTAAAGGTCATCAAAATAATGCCTGCATTGTTCATCAGTGTGAGGGATACCTGTAACACTGGTTAAAGCCCTGGCAATACTATTCCAGAATTTAGACTTGTATTCTGAGCATGAATTGTCCAGCTGTAACAAGCAGGGCCCATGCTCCTTAACTAGGAGTCCAATAAAGACTTTGGACTCCTGAACATCCCACCTCTGCACTTGGAAGTACATTCCTTCACCAGCAACATCACAGATATGTCTACCATAACTCAAACTCAATGTAGCATGAGCATTTTACATGAATTGCATTTTGTACCCTGATGTTTTCCTGCCAATTGCATGTATTGTGCTTAGCAAGAGTGTACACATTTTGGTTTTGCAACATTTGAAAATTTTGCGCATCACCTACTATAGCACAAACACAGTTGGCGAGGGTCACATTGCTGGGCACCATGTTTGCATGATGTTAAGCAATGTGCAGCAGTGGCAAGCACTGAAATTTCAAAATTATTTGGTATACAGGCACTTGTGTAAAGCAGCTAGTCAAATGGACTATGTCTGTGATTTTTCTACACTTACAGTTATTTCCACAAGAAGGTTTAGAAAACATTTGTGTATGTTGCATTCATTGCTATAATCTGCAATCTCACAACAGTAAAACAAATTTGCACACCCAGTACTAGAACCCTGAACAATCTGCACTCCACACCTACACTTAACTCCTGCTGCCACAGGATTAGTGACATGACATGCCCTATCTTAGTCTTCCTTTTAAAGTTCTCACTGTTAATTGCAGCACAATGCTGCTTACCATGTTTGCATGATGTCCAATACCATTAATTGAATGCATTCAGTTTATGTTTGTGGCTGTCTTGGTCCTGTCTGCAACAGGGGTGGTCCATTCCATCCATCAGTATGTGCACTGGTGCACTTTGCACAAACCAGATAAGCACAGCCAAACATGTTTTGGTAAGTGTTGCATTGTGCAAACACTGACCTCAAAAAATGGATGCATAGTTGAAATGAAGAAAACTATGACAGTGCCCCAAACAAATGTTAATGAAGAAAACTCAAGTAAGGGAAATAATTCCCATGCTGTCCTACAATCTGCTTTCACAGCCAGCAACCTTAGACGGAAATGCTATCTGCATCATACCTCCCAACTGTTCAGAATTTTGCAGAATGTACAGATGTTTTCATCATATTTTTTGGACTGTTCCTTGTAAAATGTGTGGTTACCTGGAAAATCACTAAAGATTGAAGTCAATACATAATGACATACATTTCAGCTTTGTACTTCAAATGCTCAAGGAAAAAAGCCATGGTGGTGCAGAGGTAATGTTGTCGCCTCACAGCAAGAGGCCTGCCTGTTCAATTCTCAGCTGCAGCACTTTCTGTGTGGAGTCTACATGTCCTCCCCATGGTCAAGTGGCATTCAAAAGACATATGTAAATGGGTGTGCCTTTGTTGAAGGTTGGGTCTTGAACTGGCACCTCGGCACCGTAAAAAAAATCTACTGCCAATCATTAGTGGACCGGAGTTCTGCTGTGGCGACTCCTAACCAGGAAAAGCTGGAAGAACAACTTCAAATCCTCAAGAAAATGCATGCTAACACAAATCCTATTATTCTAGCTACTTTCTACATTTATAAGAACAATATTGTAAATCTGTCCTTATTCTTGGGCCTTTGTCTTGCATTATTTAATCCTTGTCCAGATTTCTTGCACTAAAAGGTTGGGAGGTATGATCCACACTCATATTACAGGTTTTGTTGTCAGCAACAATTTTGTGAGCCACGAAACCTTGCTTATGTGCAGTGCCCATTATTAATATGCATGATGTGATGCCACACAATGAGCAATATCGCATTAGCACAAACACTTTGTGTAGGCTCTACATGAAAATTACACACAGTTTATTGAATCTGGGGGATATGTCTATGTGAAATTATATCAACTCACAAATATGTAAACACAAAATATACAATGTAGAATATAACAATGATTGTCCCTGGCAAGCTCAAAAACTGAAATACCAACAGGAGATTCTATTATTTATTGAATACTACAAAATATACAATGCAAATATCTAAATTTAAAAATATCTAAACTCAAAAATATACAAACACAAAATATCAACAAAATTGAACCAAATCCAAAAACAATGAGTTTGTATATAAATACACACATATATCAGGCTATATTATATTCATTTTCTATATATATATATATGTATATGGGTTCCTATCAGATAACCGAAGATGCATTTTTCAAATGCGTCTTGGTTGAAATTGAAATGTGAAAAAGGCAAAATGACGAAGTGGCATATAAGTAAATTCTTTCCCTGGGAAAGAAGTCAATTGTCTGCTTTGCCACTTTGCCATTTTTGGCAATGTAGCGTGATCTCTGAGCTGGTATATTTAAGTAGCATGTGTGTGTGTGTGTGTGTGTGTGTGGGGGGGGGGGGCACAGCCACTTTATGCAATGTTTTAATGTCTTTTTTTTTTTTTATACTTTATGCAATGTTTTAATGTCTTTTTTTTTTTTTGGGAACAGCGTTTTTTTCCCTGGGAAAAAAAATTGCTGTTATGGTTGTTCGATGTCTTGTGAATTCAAACTTTAGAGTTTGATATAATGACATTCGATCATTTGATCGTTCGTTGTTATAATATAGACCCGTATATATATTTACCTGTTGCATTTTCTCAATTGAACCACCCAACCTAGCGCCAGTGGTTTCCAACCCAGTGCGACTAAGAGAGTTTCTGTCTTCCATGAATCCATCAAGCTGCCTATTACCTCAGCTAGCTAATAACTAACTACTAGTTTTACCTGATGCATTTTCTAAATTAAACCACCCAAATGAGTGACTGTGGTTTCCAACCCAGTATGAGTAAGAGAGCTTCTGTTTTCCGGGAATCCATCAAGCCTCCTATTACCTCAGCAAGCTAAAGTATGTTAGAGGTTAAACATACTCTGAGCATAGTTTAAACACCATCCACATATCACCAGAACTCATGGCCCCCCATCCCTTCTGTTCTCTTGTATCCTCTCACCTCAAGACCACCCCATTAGAATAAGTTAACTCCATAAACTACATGCCCCAAAGTACACTTTCTTATGCTGTTAGAAAGCACAATTTCTAACACTGACACAGATTAATTGGAAAGTGTTTCAATCATACCTTAGAAAATGCCTGGCCTGCATACCCACACTTACTTAATTCTAACTTAATAGGTATCTCATCATCGACAACCACATTCCTTTACTAAGGATTTCTCAGACTGCACTGTTTTAGCTTAAATTTCTCTTACCAAAGCTGTTTAGAACTTATAGATTGCTTTTTGTGAGCTGTTCCAACCAGGGGTGTAGCCCACATCGTTCACCCTCCCTGCACTTGGGCTCACTCCTCTCCCCTCCCCAAACCCTATTCTCACCCACTCCCACTTTCATTACTTGTATACTTACCATAACTCCTCCCTTCAAACTCATTACCCAATACCAACCAATTCTCTATTATAACATTTAACTCCCCACCCCTTACAGACCTACCAAAATACAGCTACCACACCCTTTACCTATTCCTAGCTGTATCTCACTTCCCTTCCCCTGCTATAAGTAACCACTACAACTCACACATTTAATTATCCCTCTCTTATTAAACTTCTGTTTATGCCACGTTACAATATGCCACTTCCATTACAGTCCACTATCTTTATTACATTAATAACCTTATCCCTCTGCTACTGATACGACTTACCTCCTTTAAATGCACAATAATAAACTTATCTTCAAAAACTCCAACTGTGCCCTCACATAGTGAAAAACACACAGATAGCTTCTCAAATATGTGTTCCATCCTAATTGTGCCCCATACTATACATTAATCAAAAGTAAGAATACTTCCATCAGCCTCTAATTACAAATCTGAACTATACAAAAAATCAAGACAGACCAATAAATCCTCATACCACAAACAACTCCTTCCACACCACTACAAATTATCCCAATGTGGGGACATCTACCTCAACCCTGGACCACCTTACACATTTTCCTCTCTTCAGTCCCCCCACAGAAAATCTCCTACTACTAACTCTAAACATTTATAGCATCTGTAATAAAATAACAGAATTCCATACCTGGTTAACACAAAACTCCCAAGACATACTATCAGTTACTAAAACATGGCTAAAATCACATATCCAAGACAATGAAACGTCCAGGTTTTAAAATGCTAAGAAATGATAGAACCCATAAAAGCAGGTGGAATAACATTAATTTGCCTCAAAACTTACACAGTTCTACCTCTCTCCAAACTAGTTCCATAATTTATCAATGCTGAAATTCTTATTACATCCATACAAATAAATAATACAAAACAACTATGTACAGAAGTAGTGTACATACCCCCTGGCCAAAACATTCCCATTCTTACCTTTTAAATCTTTTTATTAAAGTTTATAATAAATAAATCAAAATATATAACGAAATTTAAAACATATTTGTAGTGATAAATTTGCATGTGATGGCTAATAAACTCCATAAAACAGAATATATAGATCTAGGAACACGTTTAGGAACAGGTACATTAAATAACACAGATGATTAAAAATAGTTTGCAAAAAAGAAGTTAAACTTGTTCCAAGAAGGCTTGAGTAATATACAGTTATAGAGCATATGTTGCCAATCATATATAATATATATAATCAACATCTCCAACAACTTACATAGGTTCATAGGTTCATAGGTAGATACTAGGCTATCTGCCCTAGGGCATTTATAAGCCTAGCCAGAGTGTATTTGGCTTCCGCCTCCCTATTAGATTAGCCTACTGTGCCTCTGTAAAGTAGGTCACAGAAGGTACCTTTTTAAGATTAGTTTACTGTGCCTCTGTCTAGCAGGGACACAGAAGAGATCCCAGGGGTGAATTTGCGATTTCCCATCCACGCGACCAGATTTCGCTTGAAGAGGGTCAGCGAGGGGCTATGTCTAACATGAATTGGGATTCTATTCCAGAGTGAGGGGAGCCTCTGGGAAATGAATCTGTCCCTCCAGCATGTCCTATTTATTTTTGTGCTGAGGTTTAGGTCCCTGGAGCGTCTAGTTTTTAAATATGAATTCCATCTTGTGCAGGGTTAATAAAACAATGATGTAGAAATTTCCATGTGAATAACGTCCACTGCAAGAAAAGGGTAGTCTGTTTTGAAGATATTAACATTATTTTTTCTCATCAGAAGGTAGTCGATTATTAATTAATTTGTAAAAATCCCCAACACATTCCCTATAATATAATTTTGTGTTTTTAACTATTTTATATATTTTAGATAAATACTCTTTTCCTGTAATGAATTGGGCACATAGGATAATCATAAATTCCATAAATGTAGGTTCAGATTCTTTAATAGCTGCATTCATTAAATCAAGTGTGTTAATAAATTGCCTCAGAGATTATATTTCTAACAATTGTTCTTTATTTATATTATATTTAGTCAGAATATATTTCTTGCATGTATTTTCTCAGAATCAATTAATTGATGCCAAAATATGAGATTTGTTTTCTTAAACTCAATCATGTTTGAAATATTATAAGTGCTTACTTCATTTGATGCACTGGCTATGGAGAATAATGAGAATGACCATGCTTTAAATTTAGATTTTTATGTAATTTTTAAAAGTATTTAACGTAAAAGTTATATACCAAGATTGTATTGTTTTATTTTTAATCCCTAGAACATATTCTCTTAACAACAAATGAAATGCATTAGGCAATATTTTACTAATTTGTACTAAATCTAAGTTATTTGATTCTAACTAGATTGCTTGGATTTTTCCAATGTGAAGAATTATATGAATTTAACCATAGAGTTATTGTTTTAACAGCTGATGATAATGCATACATTTCTATATCTGGATGTCCAATACCACCTATTTGCCAATCTTTTAAGTGATGATTTATTGCTAATCTAGGCTTTTTAAGGGTACCATAAAAAGTTCAACATCAGTGAGTTAAATTCTTTTATACATTCTTTAGGTAGAATAAGTGAAATAGTGTGTATTAAGTATAGGATTTTTGGAAAATAATCATTTTAATTAAAGAAAGTCTTTCATCCATTGTAAAAAAATATTCCACTCATTCATAAGATGTGTTATATTATTTAGTATGTTAGAATAATTAGTTATGTCATTAATGTTGTCTGATAGTATAATTCCTAAATACCTTATTTTATTATCTAGAACCATATATTTGGAGAATTTCTTATTTATTTTACTTGTTTCACAGTTTTTGAGTAAGATTTTAGTTTTATCATTAAATCAAAGTCCTGATATCCTTTAAAAAACTACCAATACATCAAATAATGATTGCAGAGAGTGGCTATAATCAGTCAATGTTAATAATATATCAACTGCAAATAATTGAATCTTGGAATATAATATTTTATTGAATTGAATACCTTTAATATTGCTGCTAGATATAATAAAGTTGGCAAATGGTTCTATGGCTAAAGAAAATTATAATGGTGATAAAGGACACCCATGTTTACTACCTTTGATGATTGTGATTGGTTTAGACGTATATGACTGGATTTTTATGTAGGCAGATGATCTTTCACAAAACATTTTAATTAATCATATAAAGTTATCTGAAAAATTATATTCTTTTAGAGCAAATAACAAGTAATCCCAACTGACTGAATCAAAAGCACTATTGATATTTAAATTCACCAATGTTAGATTCTCTTTGATAGTGTTAAAATAATCTATTATTGTAAGTACTCCTTTAATGCTGTCATATGAATTACTATTTATAATGAAACCTGTTTGATCTTCATATATCAGAAAAGACAAAAATTGTTTAATTCTATTAGCATTTATAGTCATAAAAATTTATAATCAATATGTAATAGTGACATTAGTCTATAAGAGAAATATTCTTTGTTGTCTTTATCTGATTTTAATATAGGTAAAATTAATGTACATTTTCAAGATAGGGGCATACTTTCTGATTCATTTACTAATGCATATGTGTTTGATAATAGTACCAAAGCTTCCTTAGGTACAAGTTTAGATATCTCTGGAATAATACTATCAAACCTAGGAACTTTATTCAGCTTTAGTTTATTTATTTGAAATTTGAGTTCTGACATTAAAATGGGTTTATCAATTAATTTTATCTGTTCCTTTAATAATTTATTCTTAGTATTTCTTTTAAGAAATGCTTTTATTTTGGGCTGTGTCTCTAATACTGAATTTCTTTGATTAATTGAACTAAAATGAATTCTAAATGCCTCTAGAATCTCTTCTAAGTCTGTAACTTTGTTTTATAACCAGGAATATATACTTATTTAATTTTGTTGGTCTTGATAATCTTCCTCATTCTATTTACCAGTTTATGTAGGTTTTTAGGATTTAGAGAATAAGAATACAGCTTAATCTTTTCTAAATTAATCATAGTTTTGTGATTTAGAGTCTCTAAGTATTTTTTTATTTGTTTTGTCAAGTTCGTTCTCTAAATCTTTTTTACCTTTTTGAACTTCTAGTTTAAGCTTAACGACGTTCTCTTGATATTTTATTAGCTCTTTATACCATTACTTTTTCTTATTTATGTACCATGAAATTATATATATATATATATATATATATATATATATATATATATATATATATACATTTTTAGAGAATCCCAAACAATAATGTCAGATATGTCTTCAGTTAAATTTATGTTTATAAAAGACTGGATTTTTTTAATTTAAAACTCCTTAAATTGTGTCAGAGTTGTTATATATGATGGTATTCTGGTGATGAGAATGCTATTTTTAATATTTGTCACTATTCAAAAGTAATTTCATTATGATCAGTTAGTGGACATAAAATATCTTTAACATCATAAAGTTTTGTTACTAAATCATTTGAGATGTAAACTCTATATATTCTAGATTATTATGTCTATGTGAAAAATGTGTCAAAAATAGTGAGTTAACTTCTGATTTTCTATTAATATCCTTGACATTAAACATATCTATATAGTCTATTAAAGCTTTTGATGATGCTGTTTTCCTTTGTTTAATTATTGAGTTGATATTATTTTCAAAAATACAGTTAAAGTCACCAGCTAAAATAATACCTCCTTTAAAAAACTGTACAATCTCTTCAAAATGTTGTTTTACTGTTTTAACATGAGTCCAAGTGTCCAATAGACATTAACTCATTCACTCCAATGGAGCTCAGGAAATTTGCAATGTAACTTCTAATGGGTGGAGCCTAAGCCTTTTGACAGAATCAAATTATGTCCTCATATTTCAAACAAATGTTCATATCTCTGGATCCACCAGAGTTATGAAATAAGTATAAATGGAAAACTCTTCAGTACAAACTATTTTTATAGTGGTAGTATTCTTTAGGTTTTAGGTCTTAAATTGAATTTTATAAGTCACAATAAACAGAGCAACTGTTACATTTGTAATATTTTGTAAACAACTTACAACATATCAGCAACCACTCATGTTAGACACATACTGTCAGCGGAATTTTATTTATCTAGCTGAGAGCTTTCATATTAGGCTAAGAAGTTCTTTCTGTGTTACTTGGTTGTTGTCTTCTTCTTCTTCTTTTGGCTGCTCCCGTTAGGGGTCGCCACAGCAGATCAACTGTTTCCATTTCTTCCTGTACTCTGCATCTTGCTCTGTCACACCAACCACCTGCATGTCCTCTCTCACCACATCCATAAACCTTATCTTAGGCCTCCCTCTTTACCTGTTACCTAGCAGCTTCATCCTTAGCATCTTTTTCCCAATATACTCTGCATCCCTCCTCAGCACATGTCCAAACCAATGTAATCTTGCCTCTCTGGCTTTGTCTCCAAACCTTCCAACCTGGGCTGACCCTCTAATATACTTATTCCTTACCCTGTCCAACCACGTCACACCCAGTGAAAATCTTAACATCTTCAACTCTGCCATGTCAAGCTCTGACTCCTGCCTTTTTGTCAATGCCACTGTCTCCAACCCATATAACATAGCTGGTCTCACTACCCTCTTGTAGACCTTCCCTTTCACTCTTACTGGTACTCGTCTGTCACAAATCACTCCTGACACTCTTCTCCACCCACTCCATCCTGCCTGTACTCTCTTCTTCACCTCTCTTCCACACTCACCATTACTCTGAACTGTTGATCCCAAGTACTTAAACTCATCCACCTTCACCACCTCTACTCCCTGCATCCTCACCATTCCTCTGTCCTACCTATCATTCACACACTGTTGTTGTGATATTTAGAAAATGTGAAGATTATATCTATATAAATTAGCATCATAAAAATTACAGTTAATATGTATTCACCTGGACTAGAAACAGGTCAAATATTAATGCAGTTCAGTTTCCCATTGTGTAAGCTTTAAGATGAAATATTTTAAAACCTTGTACATAGCATGATTTTGTAATTATTGATGCAAATATGAACAAGCAATATTTGACACCTAGAGGTGTCAGTAGGTGTTAACTGCAGATGCACCTGGAGGCATCACTTGGATATAATGAGTTAACTAAGGTTCATAACCTTCCTTTTATTTCCAAAGTTACCAGACAAAACATTCCTGTATGATCATTATAAGTATTTAGCATTTTGGGAATTGGTACTGTATTTTTCCATAAAATTGCTATTCCTTTTTTTGTTTGTTTAAGATGTGAACTAACAAGTACTGTATTATGATTTATATTAAGTTTATCAATATCTTCTCTTAATCGATGCATCTTCTGTAGGAATACAAGTTGAGGATTTTATGTCTTTAAATATTTCTATAGGCTACCTCTCTTATAACTGTTATTCAAACCATTTATGTTAATAGAAATACATTTCAAAAAAGATGAATTTGTATACATATGTCTAGTCATGTATTTTCAATGAGAATGAGAGGAAAGAAATCTAGGAAAAAAGGAGACACCTTTTTTTATATAACTTGTTTATATATATGACAATATATGATATTATATATAAGCCCGTTGTACTTATTCTTTTAAAGATAGACACCAAAAATTGTATGTTTGTAAAATAATAAACTAAACACCAAAATAGTTTAAAACTCATCCAATCTTTGAGGTTTCATACCCCTCATTTGAATAACATCTCTATTCAAATGTATCCACTAACTTCCTTTTAGATAACAAACCCTCTTCTAATACTTGACAAATAGACTATAATAAAGGTAATTTGTTAATAACTCAGCAGTTGAATTTTAATTACTGAATATTATATAAATTTGTGAAAAAATAAACAGATATAGTAAAAAGAACCAAGTTCAGGAGGAAAGCGCTCAAGTAAACCAATATATATAATTGTAATATTTATGGTGACACCTACAAAAGTTTCATTGTGCATTTTAAGCATAAATTATGGTATTTACTTATTCATTTATGTAATGTACCTTTAAATTCTCATCTTCAAACTTTTACTTAATTGTACTTAATTGTTTTTTAGCATTTTATTGGTCCAGCTAGTTTGAATTGAGTATTTATTGAACTAATTGAACAAAATGGCTGTATCTGATGAAGTGTGTAAACGGAAATGTACTGGTTGTGTTTCAGCTTTAATATATTATCATGACCTAACACTTGGCTGGATTTTATTGTGGTTTTGGATTAAAAAAAATGTTATACTGTGGAAACGGCTGTCAAGTGCTCCTTTCTGTTTATATAGTAAAAAGAGAATCAATTTGTTATAACCAAGTCATTCTAAGATCATTCTATTTGACTAACCCTTTCTAACTATAGGTAGAACATCTAAAACATTCATTTCTTTATCTGTTTAATATATTATTCATTTCAACAATTAAACTTAAAATGTGCATATTCTCTCTTATTTTATTTATATTATAACCTAATGTAAAATAATTTTAACATTATGAGACAGCTTAAGAATAAAACCACAAAACTAAATAATTACTTACTATAATCTTAGTAATAATTATTGATATAGTATTTAATATTATGAATTCTAAATCATATCATAAACATTATAACCATAAATGTGATAGTGGTTATATAATTTTTGTTAGCAATGCAGACTCTATCAATGGACTTGACTTAATAGCATTGCTGTAAATTAAACATAAAATATCAGTGAATAGGATACATATTATTAAATGCGAACAGGTGTTATATTTCAACATTTTGTTTAATTCATATTCCAAAACTTTATAATATCTCTTAAAGTTTCTAAAATTGTAACATATTACTTTTATTTAAATTCTTGTATCAAAGTTACAAATGACATGAACGTTATACTTGTAAATAAATTTGGTTATAGGATTTGGAAAACATTCTTAAGGACTCATCTATTATTATACTTAGAACTATATTACTATTATAAAAGTGTCTAAACAAAAATTATAATCTATAGATGCACATTGCTTCTATCTAAACTTATTTAATTAATATTATTTTAAAAGTACTAAAGAGGAATACAAAATGAAGCACAAATTTCAAGATATTTGCAGGATAATTTGCAATTAATTCTATTTTCATTATATATTAACTAAACTATTAGATCTTGTTAACAACATGTGCATCAGTTTACTTACATTTATTGCTATCAAAATTCTCCATCACTTAATAAATGAATATGTAAAATTTTCATTTAATCCAGTATCAGCATTTAACTATGCCATTATGAATATTCTCAAGTGATAACAGAACATTTGTATTAATTATAATTTTTCTGGTCTTTAATGATGTTTTTCTTTTTTTCTTTCTTTTTAAATCCTATCACTCAGTCTCATTAAGCAAAAATACAGATAAAGTCTCAGTCAAAAGTAAGGCATTAAGCGGGAATATAAACATTTTTTTAACTATCATATCACAAACCCAGAGAGTTGTCAAAACACCAGGTAATACACAAGCATAAACCTTCTGAAGATTACAAAGTCTAGAGTCCAAATATCTATGATCATTTTCTAGGTTATATATATCATAATTTACCATTAGCATGACAGAATTCTTAATATACAATAATAAAAAAAAATACCAGACAAATCTGGACACTTTGGAAAATTTGTACAGTTAAGAGACTAACTTTAAATCTTAAAACCACATTAAACCATTTATTTTTTAATGAAAGCAAACAATTACCTTAAAAACTTATATTTTCCTATATTTAGTAACCTTAATACATGTATAGTATGCCTGTACTACATGGATCATTGCAAAAATCTTTATAACTTATATAATTATAGAAGTTATTGAATTTCTTTTCGAAAGTAAAGAAATAACCAAAGGAATAGTTACCTTCCTTAATAGTCCATACTCGCTTACAAATATATTACCTTTGACCCTTTACCAATTACATCATTATTACAGGTCCTGCTTTGAAAAAAAAAAGTTTGCATAACCGTGCTGCTTTGTTCTTAGATAAGAAACAGGCCTTCCAGCTCAAGACCTCTCTGTTAAAGCCATCAGAAAAAAAAGAAAAGAAAAGGCTTCACATCTAGCAACTGAAGCTCATGACTCACATCTGATAGCATGAATCATCCAGGCAACAAAACCACAAGGCAAGTTAAATGACAGAAAGGCTATAACTCTTTTAATGTTAATAACATTAACACAGAATATTATATACATACATAAAAATACCCCCTTGCAGTCATATCTAGAAATACAGTCCTTCCTTCTCCCCTTTCATAAAACCATCTATCATAATCAAGCAAATGTCACTTTAGGCTGACACATGGAATTCAGCAAATGTTTATAATACTAAACAGCCATACAACACTTAAAAAAACAAGCCATTTAACTTACTGACATATGGAATATAAAATAAAATGATCTCTTCTTCATGTTATACTAATTCATTGTTTTAGAGGGGTAAATTAGTTTATGAAAAACTAAATAATCTGATAGACATTCTTCTCTCTCTCTCTCTCTCTATATATATATATATATGCATATATATATATATATTTACCTGGCAACTTCATCCTTAGCATCTTTTTCCCAATATACTCTGCATCCCTCCTCAGCACATGTCCAAACCAACGTAATCTTGCCTCTCTGGCTTTGTCTCCAAACCTTCCAACCTGGGCTGACCCTCTAATATACTTATTCCTAATCCTGTCCATCCTCGTCACACCCAATGCAAATCTTAACATCTTCAACTCTGCCACGTCAAGCTCTGACTCCTGCCTTTTTGTCAATGCCACTGTCTCCAACCCATATAACATTATTGGTCTCACTACCCTCTTGTAGACCTTCCCTTTCACTCTTACTGGTACCAGTCTGTCACAAATCACTTCTGACACTCCTCTCCACCCACTCTATCCTGCCTATACTCTCTTCTTCACCTCTCTTCCACACTCACCATTACTCTGATCTGTTGATCCCAAGTACTTAAACTCATCCACCTTCGCCACCTCTACTCCCTGCATACTCACCATTCCTCTATCCTCCCTCTCATTCACACACTATTGTTGTGATATTTAGAAAATGTCAAGATTATATCTATATAAATTAGCATCATAAAAATTATAGTTAATATGTATTTACCTGGACTAGTAACAGGTCAAATATTAATGCAGTACAGTTATCCATTTTGTGAGCTTTAAGATGAAATATTTTAAAACCTTGTACATAGCATGATTTTGGAATTATTGATGCAAATATGAACAAGCAATATTTGATGCCTAGAGGTGTCAGTAGGTGTTAACTGCAGATGCACCCACCTGGAGACATCACTTGGATGTAATGAGTTAACTAAGATTTATAACCTTCCTTTTATTTCCAAAGTTATCAGACAAAACATTCCTGTATGATCATTATAAGTATTTAACATTTTGAGGATTGGTACTGTATTTTTCCATAAAATTGCTATTCCTTTTTTTGTTTGTTTATGATGTGAACTGACAAGTACTGTATAATGATTTGTATTAAGTTTATCAATGTCTTCTCTTAATAGATGCATCTTCTGTAGGAATACAAGTTGAGTATTTTATGTCATTAAATATTTATATAGGCTACCTCTCTTATAACTGTTATTCAAACCATTTATATTAATAGAAATAAATTTCAAAAAAGATGAATTTGTATACATATGTCTAGTCATATATTTTCAATGAGAATGAGAGTAAAGAAATCCAGGAAAAAAGGAGACACCTTTTTCATATAACTTGTTTATATACATGACGATATATGATATTATATATAAGCCCATTGTACTTATTCTTTTAATGATAGTCACCAAAAATTGTATGTTTGTAAAATAGTAAACTAAACACCAAAACAGTTTAAAACTCATCTAGTCTTTGAGGTTTCTTACCCCTCTTTTGAATAACATCTCTATTCAAATGTACCCACTAACTTCCTTTTAGATAACAAACCCTCTTCTAATACTTGACAAATAGACTATAATAAAGGTAATTTGTTAATAACTCAGCAGTTGAATTTTAATTACTGAATATTATATAAATTTGTGAAAAAATAAACAGATATAGTAAAAATAACCAAGTTCAGGAGGAAAGCGCTCAAGTAAACCAATATATATAATTGTAATATCTGACCCCAGATTAATTTATATTTATGGTGACACCTACAAAAGTTTCATTGTGCATTTTAAGCATAATTTATGGTATTTACTTATTCATTTATGTAATGTACCTTTAAATTCTCATCCTCAAACTTTTACTTAATTGTACTTAATTGTTTTTAGCATTTTATTAGTCCAGCTAATTTGAATTGAGTATTTATTGAACTAATTGAACAACATGGCTGTATCTGATGAAGTGTCTAAACGAAAATGTACTGGTTGTGTGTCAGCGTTAATATATTATCATGATCTAACACTCAGGTGGATTTTATTGTGGTTTTAGATTTGAAAAATTTTTATACTGTGGAAACGGCTATCGAGTGCTCCTTTCTGTTTAAATAGAAAAAAGA
>NC_056734.1:592907074-593032074 GCF_019279795.1 Protopterus annectens | reverse complement strand
TCCATATTTGTTCTCGAGACATGCTCCTCAGCAATGGGTACCAATGTTGTCTTGGCCAGTCTGGAGCTATCAGAATGATTCTGGGATGGTCCTCTTTGATCTTCAGAAGCACTTTGTGCATCAAAGGAAGTGGTGGGAATGCGTATGCTGTCAGCTTTTCCAACTGAAAGAAAGGGAGTCCACCTTCCAAGCAAGTGGGTGGTGCGTCCTGGTGCAGAATTTCTTTAGCTGGTGATTGACCGGAGATGCAAACAAGTCTATTTGAGGCAATCCCCATTTCTTTGTGATGGCTTTGAAGATGTCCGGGTGAAGCATCCATTCGTGGGCATCTGTGGTTGTTCTGGTTAATATGTCTGCTAGAATGTTTTCTTTTCCTGGCACAAAGATTGCTTGTAACTGAATGTTGTAGGTCAGGGCCACATCCCATAGGTGCAGTGCCAGCCGGCATAGAGGATATGAATGTGTGCCCCCCTGTTTGTTGATGTACCACATAACTGTGGTGTTGTCTGTCCTTACCAGCAACTGACCTTCTTGGAGAAATGGTCGGAATGACTGGATTGCCATTTTTACCGCCAGCATTTCCTTTAGATTTATGTGTAGGCACAGCTGTTTTTGAGTCCATAAGCCTTGTATGCACTTGTCCTGCATGTGTGCTCCCCAACCGAGGTCTGAGGCATCTGTCGTGATGGTTTGACTTGGTTGGCTGTTGCTGAAGGGTAGTCCTGGGTTTGACTGACAGGCATGAGCCCACCATAGGAACTCTTGTTTCAGGCATGGAATTATTGGGATTTTGGTTTCTAGGCTGTGCTTGTGCTGGGACCACAAATTCCTTAGGTACCATTGAAGTTTTCTCATGTGCAGCCTGGCATGAGGGACCAGGATTATGCAGGATGCCATGAATCCCAGGGCTTGCAGTATTTTTCTTGCAGTTAGGTGGTTCTGTTTGATTAATGCCAAGAAGTAGAGTGGTAGTTGTTTTTTCTTTTCTGCAGTTAGGAATGCCATTTGTTTTGATGTGTCCAGCTCTGCACCCAGAAAGGTTATTCTTTGGGATGGAGTCAGTCTTGACTTTTTTATATTGACTGTATATCCCAAGGCTTGTAGCAGGTAAATGACTCTTTGTAAGTCTTCTGCTAGTTTGTTTTTGTTGTCCGCTTGTATCAGGCAGTCGTCCAGGTATGGATAAATTTGGATTCCCTGTAGCCTGCAATGAGCAATTACTGATGCCAGGCATTTCGTGAACACTCTGGGTGCAGTAGATAAGCCAAAAGGCAATGCTGAGAATTGATAATGCTCTGATCCTGCAAGAAATCTGAGGTATCTTCTGCAAATTGGTCTTATGGGGACGTGCAGGTATGCCTCCTTGAGATCTAGAGTTACCAGCCAAGACTCCTTGCCCAGCATGGGAAGAAGTTGCTGTAGGGTCAGCATTTTGAATTTTGGAACAATAAGGAATGTGTTTAAAGCGGACAGGTCTAGAATGGGTCTCCATTTGTTTTCTTTTCTTGGAACCAGGAAGAGTCTGGAGTAAAATCCTTTTCCTTGCTCCATAGGTGGTACTCTTTCCACAGCTCTCATTCTTAATAGCTCAGATATTTGTTTTAGAGCTTCTGTCCTTTGAGAAGGTGGTAGGTTTGGCATTCCTCTCTTCCCTGGTAGAGTATGGAAATGGAACCTGTAGCCTTGGTCTATAGTTTGTAAAATCCATTTTTCTCTTGTTATGCAGTGCCAGTTTTTTGAGAATAATGTTAGTTTTCCGCCTAAAGGTGCTTCTAGTTGTTCCCTGGAAGGCGGTGTCACTGCTAAGTCACTGTGCTTGAGCTGTTGCTGTGGTGGTGGCTGAGTGTGAACCTCGTTGGTTGTTACCTTGCCATTGGCGTCCCCTGTAGGTACCTCTGGATTGGTTTCTGCCTCTTGGACGCCTATACCTGCCCCTCTGGGACTTAGAGGAATCTGGAAAGGACCAATGTTTGGAAGGCCAGTTCCGGCTAAACCTTGGAGGTTGAACTTGTAAAAAATCTTTCACCATTTGTACAGATTTTGCCTTCTCTTCCATCTTTTTTAGTACCTGTTGAGCAGGGGAACCAAATAAATTGACCTTGTCCATGGGAGCATCCAAGAACTTTGATTTGACCTGGTCTGGTAATGCTTGTTCTTTCAACCATGCATGTCTCCTGATAACTGTGCCAGTCATGGCTGATCTAAAGGAAGCCTCCAGTGCATCATAGCCACATTTTAAAGAATGGTTACTAACCTGCTGTATGTTATGTACCATTTCCTGAACATATTTCTTATCTAAGGATTCTTCAGAGGAAAGCTTTTTAGTTAACTGGTCAAGCATAAACTCTTGATATTGAATCATATGAAACTGGCAGTTCAAAGCCCTAGCTGACAAGGTTGCAGAAGTGTAAACTTTTTTATCCCATCTCTCTAAGGATCTGGATTCCCTATCAGAGGGGAGGGGGTTTCTAGTGGAAGAAGTAGCTACAGCTTTTGGGCCCTGAGCGATGGTCTCTGGATCTGCCAAGGGAGCCTTGTATAAATGATGGTGAGTGTCCGGGACCCTGTAGAACCTATCGGGCTTAGCAGGAGCCGGAGGTAAAGAATCAGGAGCAGTGCAAGCATCATTAAATGCATCATCTACAACAGAAAGGACTGGAGGAATAGCCAAAGGCCTATGTTGTGGCAAATGTAGAAAGGTTCTAAGCCTTTTTCTGGAGTCTGAAAAATCTTGGCCTTGCCACTGGAATTGTTCTCTCATAGCATGCAATGTTTCCCCAAAGGAAAATTCCTCAGGCGGAGAGGCTGAAGGAATGGACTCTTCAGCATCAGAGTCTTCGTAAGGAGAATAAGGAGCCTCAGGGAGCTCTGAATGATCTGATTCAACAGAAGAACCATCAGAGGATACTGGTTCAGGGGGTTCTGCTCTAGGTCTCTTTTCTGGAGGGGGAAGAGAGGACCTGTCTGGATGGGGCTGGGAACCACGGATTAAAGAAATTAAATCCTCAGCTAAAGATAACATATGTGAGCTAGTGCTGGGCCTGTGTGGGGGTGGTTTGGTAGGCACAGATTTAGAAGCTTTTGCTGCTTTGGCCCTGGCAAAGGCCTTAATGGACATGGCTGCAGGAGGCCTAGCAGCTCCACGTGCAGGGGTGGAAATATCCAGTGGTATTGTGTCTGATAAATCCTGGGAAACCGCCACAGAAGGCTGATTTTCAGAAGCAGATTCTATCAGGTTAGAGGAGGCCTCGGTAGAAGGCACGGTTTCAACTGAAGAAGGAACCGCTATCTCGGTTTCGGCCGAAACCGAGACACTCGTGGTTTGCTTCATCGCGGTTTCGGCCGAAACCGCGGACCGCGAGTGTCGGTCCTTTTCTTTTCGTTTTTTCAAAATTTGTGCTGTCGGAGGATCCGACGGCATAATGTAGGCAAAATCAGAGCCGAAAATTTGTTCGACAAACTCCGACCGACGTCTGAGCGTCCGTCGGTTAAAAGAAGAGCAGGCTAAACAAGCTGCTACGTCGTGGTCTGGGCCTAAGCAATGTATACAGTAGGAGTGGAAATCCTTATGAGGTATTTGTTTCCCCAGGTTAAACAATTATTAACTTTCTCTGACATCGGCTGAGGCAAGAAAGAGTCCCCAACGGGGTACTTAGCTTTTTAGAAGTCTTCAAAGTAGTATTCGGTAGTAGTAATCTCTGGATCTGACCGACCGGCACTTGCGAACAGCTTCTGCTTCGGGCGCCACGCGGCAAGAAAGACTGAGGAAAATGGCGTCGGCTGATGCCTTTATACCCGAATTAATGCAGCTATGACGTCGGGTGAAGAGCGACACCAGCCGAGGCCAGACCCAGACTTTGGAATCCGGCCGACCGAGGGCTGCCTAACGACAGGACAACCCATTTGTTAGGACTGCAGATGCATCCTTGAAGGGCATCATATGTGCTCTTTCTATACCAAAAGATAGAGCCTCTGGTAAGTTTAATGTCTAAGGAAGCCAGGAATTCAGAAAATTAACTAAGTTGTCATCTTCAGTTTTCTCTGGTAGTCCATAAATAGAAATATTATTACTTCTGGATCCATTTTCCAGATCATCCACCTTGTTCAGCAAAATAGTGTTTTGTTTACCAGGCATTCAGTATTATGTTCATCTTTTGTTAACCTTCCCCCCAATGTCATTTAATGCATGTTCTATACCCAAAATTTGGATTTTGTGCTGTTTCATTATTTCACTTAATTGATTAAATTCCTGAGTACATTTTTAAAATTGTTCAGTTTAGTGTCCATTTTGTCCATTTTGTTGATAGTTCTTGGATGTTTGTGAGAACTGGCTGCAGCTTCTTCTTTAGTGACATGTCTTGTGAGTTAGGTATGGAGTAACTCATCTTGAAGTCATAAGCCTATACTATTAATTAATGACAGGAATATAATTGAAATTTAATATAAAAAGTAGATAAAGTTTTCTCAGATCAAAAAATGAATAAAGTTCCAGAAAAATAATGAAAATATAATGACTTATTCTTTAAAATTCCTGTCAGAAATAGAATTCAAGTAGCAAAGAAGTGAAACAGTACTGTTAGCCTGTCACCATCTTGGCCACAGAAGACATTCTCTCTATAACATCCAGTAACATCTCCAATGAAGCAATTATCATGGGTGATGTTAATATTAGTCACAGACTCCCCAGCAAAGAGCATTAACCTTTACGGTTTTACACAACTCATTAGCAGTCCCAGCAGAATGCAAAACAATAATAAACTAGGACCTACCCTAGACTGGATCCTGGTTTCTGATCTCCACAAATATTCAAATTCCAATACTCTTTCCAATACATTAACTGACTACTTTCTTGCCTATACCTACAGGACAACCCTTCAAATGCCCAAAACCCATATCTACAAAGCATCTAGAAATCTAACAAACTTCAACTGACAATGTATTAATAGCATACTAAAAATCATCAACTGGACCCCATTAAAACCTCTACTACTAGAAAATGCCATCAACCACTACAATATATATTTTTAGATATCCTTAACAGCTTAGCCCTTCTTTTATAAAAAGAACAAAAACTAACCAAGCATCCTGGCTAACTAAATCCACAAAACAAATACTACAAGTAAAAGACAGAGCCTGGAAAGACTGGCACAAGAATAAAAACAGCAGAAATTTGCTAAAATATAAACAATTATATAACAAAGCAAAACAAAAAAACTAGTAATCGCAGACAAGAAATAACATTTTTTTCCAACAAATGACAAACCACAAAATAGCCCACAAAATTCTGGAAATCCATCTCATAATCCTTACCCCATGTTCCAAGCAAAATGCAACTCCTTCCTCAGACAAATCACCTTCACAAATAGCTGATATGTTCACTACTCATTTGGATAGCATACTCAAACTAGTAACACATTCTACTTTAAACACAAATTCCAACTCCAAAAACAAACCAACATCACCCAAACATCCAACAAGAACACAACTTCCTCTCTCCTCATCAAAGTACTTCCACATTCAATATTCTCCTTCTTTCTCATTACAACCAGTATCTACCTAATACATAAGCTTCTTCTTAAATTAAAACTTTGCTCCCTCTCCTCCAACAGTCTTCCTTCAGAATATTTAAAACTTGCTACTGATGCAATTGCTTATCCAGTCAGCATTCTTATCAACAGATCCATGAAAGAATCCCTAGTCCCTAACCTCTGGAAGAAATCCCTCACTGACCTGCTACAGAGGAGGAAAATCTAATGACATAAGAAATTGCTGACCCATCTCTATTCTCTCTTCTCTATCTAAACTGCTGGAAGATGCATACACATACAACTACTAAACCACCTAACACTTAACAACCTTCTTACACCCACCCAACACAGTTTTTGACAAACACACAGCACAACCACTGCTCTTATCTCCTTCACAAATACTGTTAACAAAGACACAGACTCTGGCCAAATAATCTCTGTAAATTCTACTAGATCTATCCAAGGCCTTCAACACAGTATCACACAACAAACTATTACACCGACTTTCTATAATGGATTGTTCACAATCCTCCCAACAATAGTTGGCTAACAAATTGACAACAATGTGTAAAATGGCAAAGTACCACAAGGGTCCATCCTATGACCAGTACTCTTTAATATCTTCATTAATAATTTACACATTGCTGTCCGTCATAGCTCTATTATTCAATATGCCAATGATTTTACTATCATCTCCTCCTTAAACAGCTTCCTGCACCTTCAGCAAATAACACAAGACACATTCAATTCAATAGAATCTTGGCTTGATGGAGCACAACTACTCCTCAACCCCAATAAGACGTAACTTCTACTTTTCACACAAAAAACTTCCTCAAACGATTTCAAGATATATTCACAGAACAATACTGAGACTGAAATTGTAACAAATGTTAAGTTATTAGGTATTAACATAGATAATAAACTTACATCTAAGCAACACATTCATAATGCCATAAAACAAAAATCACTTCAAAATCGGAACACTATATAGACACAAAAAATTAATGGATATTTACGCTAAAAAAGCATAGCTAATGCTTATTTGCTCCACTCTGTCTTATACGGTGCCCCCATCTTCACCAACCTAAACACATCACTAAAGAACAAGCTTCAGTCCTGCTACCATGCTTCAGGAACATCTTTTTGCTCACATCACTGTTATGCACTTAATGAACTCAGCTGGCTTGAATTCCCCATCATCTTGATTTCCTACAAATATCTTTAGCACATAAAACGATTTAACAACCTGATACCCCACCAGAACTCTCAGTTCAGTAAACAAACAACTTAAAACTGTATGTAGACCAAATAAAAGAGCAGACCATTGTCTTTACTCATATACAGTCGCATAACTGTGGAACACCTTACCTATAACTATTAGTGCCTAAGATCACCTCAGGAATTTTAAGCTCTCACTAAACAAACTACCTCCTTAATTCTCATATCTGCCCTTGCTACTTGCCAAATATTTAATCTTTCCCTTTCCCCCTTCAACCTTCTGTCTCCTACTCGTTTCCACTGTAACTTATCTCCCCCTCCTACCTCCCATTTTCCCATCTCACCCTCCCTCATCTCACCCCTCCATTACCATAATTACTCCTCACTGTCTCTTCTACCTGACTTCCTTCATCCTATCTTCTCCCTTTATTCTTGTACTTCCTTTTCCTCCTTAACTAGACCTACCTTATTTATCTCCTTTCTTCTCTTCTTATACTCCTCCTATCACCTCTATCTTACCCATGCCAACTACTGTTGCTAAAATGCACAGTATTATTACCTCCTAAAAATCTGCACATATCTCTATGTATGTAAAACCCAACTTTATATTCAATTTTCCAAACTTCTTCCCTCCTACTATACTACTTTATTATTGATTTCGAGTTTATACTTTCCATGTATTACTTTTCCTATCCTCTAACATCCTCATGCATGCCTAACTGCCATATTTTATTCTTCTACACTGCTACTCTTTGATACAGTACCAATGCTATACAATAATAACAACCATTCATGGTAACTATGCTGCTACAAAGTTCTACTGTTTAACAACCACAACTTTAATTTGTATGTATTTATGCCTCTATTTACTGCCACATGTTTATTTTGTCTACTGCTGCTCTTTGACATTGTTTATTTTTGTCAGATACTAACACCAACTACACCTGGTAACTATGACGTCACAATGTTCTGTTGTTTTGCAACCTCAATTTCAATTTGTATTTGTATGTAATATGTCTCTGTTAACTTCACCAACCTAATCTATTTTTAAGTATTTTTAATTGTTAAAAGTTTAACCATTTCTCTTTGTTGGAGTTTTTCTCCCCGGGCCTCCACTGAAAATGGGTTCCTGACCCAGTCGGACTATCCCGATAACCATATGTCAATAAATAGATAAATATGAATAAATAAATTTGTTGCAACAAGGAACAATCTTATTACTGGCTAATTTGCATATCTCTGAAACACTTGGTGATTGCTACGAGCTCTAATCGTTATACACTGGATAACAGTCAGGTACTCAGCTGTCGCATATTAACTTTGGAGGCAGCAGGATAACTAAATGTGAAGTATGCAGCTACATAAGTGTTTCTGACATCACTGGGAATGTCAAAACTCTGTTACACCCAGATTAAATCCTGAAAATCCAGCATGCTTTATCCCGCATATTGTGAAGAATGCCAGTCGGGATTGTATAGGATGTGGCATAGATCTCCTACAGCCTTACTGTTTGGCTTATAATCAACAATCCAGTTAAGCTCACCAGCAATGGCATGCTACTGAACATGCATACATCTTTTCCTAGTTTGCATAAGGAATCATTTTTGCTAATTCTTTTCTTCTAATGGCCCTCTTCTCTTGCTGCTTCTCTTTTTTGAATAATTGGTGCTACAAGATTGGGGAACCAGTTTCACTGCCCATGACACTAATACTGTTTTCATTTAATTCATCTTACTGGAGTAGATGATACCAAACGTATCGGGGAAGAATGTATGAGGAGAAGATTTCTAATGGGTACATACAGAAGGGCAGAGGGCTTTTGAGATTTTGTAAAAAAATTCAGGCTGTACTGAGGAACAAGCAAATAATTCTAGTTACTGAATACTTCAACTTTTGCCTAAATAATACATAGCATGTATGAAACTGGAGAATTCCTTATGTGAGAACCCCACAGAAAATTGTGTATTGAATTCTGTTAAGCAATACAACATATAAAACATCATGCAACCTTAATTTAATACCACATTTCTCATTTCGTTTTCTTCCTCTTCCTGACTTGTGCCAGTGTCTTCTAAAAAAACATTTGGAAACAAATCATGTCACCTTTTGTCTGCCCAGAATACACATTTATCTGATAGGTGTGATAAGAGACGTTTTCCAGTTCAGCTTTTATTACCTAGAAAATTTGATAACTAGATGTACAATGAACTGTTTGACGCAGCTCTAACATGCACATGAATCAAGTGGTTTGGCTACCAGACTCCAAACTCAGCTGTTGTGTGCATGGATATTACCGTCATTTTATGTGTGTGTAGAAGAATTGTCAGGGGCTTTTGAGATGGTTGATATAAGCTAATACAGCATGGCATGACAGTGCAGTGTTCTTTTGTTAGCGACACCATTATTTATAAGGGCTTTTCTTATCTGTAGAAAGAGCATTGGATCTGTCAGTAAATAAGGGGAAGCGACAATATTCAAATAATTTGCTGTCCAGGAATAGTAGCGAGGGGAATAGAAAACTGATTAAATAAATTAACAGTTTGATACTGTGGTGAGTAAACACAGGTGTCCTTATGCTTGCTACAATTTTTTTCACCAGGAACACTTTAGGAGATTACTTCAAATTTTTAAAGCAAGATGGGGGAGGGGGTGAACTCATTCAAACAAATATATTGTTTCCAGTTTAGTTTGTATCCCAGTAAAACAGTGCAAGTATAAAAAATAGGGCCACCTTGGTAACCCTGTGAGATTCAACAGGACAATCTGCTTAGGGTTTAAAATTATCTGTTCACTTAATCAAACCCAAAGGAATGACTACAGTCCTATTCTTGACTCAGTTTCCGAGTATGAATGAACTAGGAAAGATAATCTAAATACAAAGATATTTTAAATACATCACATCTCATTTGCCAGACCTCTGACAGTAACACTAATAAAACAAGTGCTGTTCCTGAGCTTTAGAACATATCCCCTACTGCCCTGATCTATTTGTTGTCTGTGGAAACTACAGACTCACTCTTTCTGTCAGTCTTTTTTTAACTAATAGGGAATCTTGCTGGTGAGCAGCTTAAGGACTCCTTAACTAATATGGTGAACTGCTGCTTATTTAACTCGGGCTCAGACAAAGCTGAGCGCACAGACTGACAACATTTTCCATAAAGAACAAAATAATTCAAAATCATTCAAAGTACAAGCCTTGACTTTTTTGGTATAGAAAGATGAAGCCATGACAATGGCAATTAGCCAGATGACCTGAGATTAACCTGAGATTAATTAGAGGCCTGAATAATGGAGGAACTGGGCAGTGGAGGGTGAGAGTGAACAGAGTAATGTCAGTTTACACATCCTTGAGGGAAGGAGGCAGTCAGGCCCACTACAGTTTCAAAACATATGTCACATGTAGCCTCAGGAGTGGGGATATGTGTTTGGCTCTGCCAAGTTACTTTTGCAAAGCAGCCCTCACTGGTCATGTGCTGGAACTTGCACATCCACAGAGGTAGGCATAGCAGGCTTTTGTGTATCCAGCTGTGCATGGTGGAGACTGGAGAGCCATTCCATTAAAACCATAACACACAGCTAGAGAGATTGTCTCCCACTGGAGAATTAATTGACTGATCTATACCGGAAGGGCTTTAGCAGCAACAGTGAAAGTATAATGATTAAAAAAAAAAACAAGGCTACAGGTAAAGGGGAAGTTTTGATGGCTTAATCTGTCCTTCATCTGGGAGAACCAAATTGCTACTGCTTTAACAAGTACATCAAACTGGTGTTGATGGTGGGGTATGCAGCTGCATAAAAACTCTTCCAGTGAGGCATAGTTCAGTGTTAAAACCAGGACTTTAATTTTTTTTCTAGTTGTTTCCTTCAAAAGATTACCTGTTGAAACTGCCTTTTTTACTCACCATCCATCAAGGGTCACTGAGGTGCTACAGTTGTATTTGCAGGTTCTACATCTCTCTCTTTCTCTCTCTTTGCGTGGGCAACCTATTCTGTTTATTAAGATATCAATTTCTTCTATGTAAATTCAGTCTGAGGCCCAGATATATCTACTAGAGGACAATCAGGGGTTCAGTTATGTCAGCTTTTCAAAGAATATGTGGAAAACTAAGCACATAAGATCATAGAAGGTTACTAGGCTATTGGCCCTGAGGCCCTTATAAGCCAAGCCAAGAGTTTAGCCCATGTTTAGACAAGTCAGCACACAAAGCTTCTGTCCAGCAGGGACAAAGGTGGAATCCTAGGAGTGTATTTTCTGTTTGCCATCCAGTTATCCAGGTTGCACTTAAAAAGGGATAATGAGGTACTCTGCCTTGAGGTGGGGAGGGAGTCTATTCCACAGACGGGGAGTCTCTGGGATGCAATTCTGTCCCGCCAACAAGTCGTATTGCTATTACAGACCAGGTTGAGGTTGTGCGTATGGGCTACTCGAGTGGAGCTTGAATTGTGGATATACTGCAGTCCCATCAAGGCAGTGTCTGAAATTGCTTTGTATGCCAGACAGAGGTCACCTCTGAGGAGTGTATATCAAACTGAGTAGAGGGACAAGGCTTTTAGACTATCTGTGTAGGGTAGATGTTTGAGGCCCAGGACTCTCCTGGTGAGGAACCTCTGTGGTCTCCAGCTGCTGCATGTGCTTTGCGAGGTACATGTCGAAGGGGCATTCTACTTAATAATTGGCTTTATAAGGGAAGAATACAGGCATCTTATGACCTCTTTGACCCTGGGTGAGATACCTTTACTTATGAGGTGGGCCATGTAGAAAGCTTTCTGTACAATGGAAGCAACATGGTGGTCAAACGTCAGGTTGCTATCAACCTGGGTCCCCAAATCCCTCACTACTGATTCTGTACTTAGGACATTGTTATTAATGTGATAATATGTGGGGACGTCATTCTCCCCAAAGGGGATGATGATGCATTTTTTGGCATTTAGCTTGAGGCAATGTTTCTTGTACCAGTCATTTGTTTGGGTGAGACCCTCTTGGAGGACATCCACATCACTTGGGGAATTGATGACTGTGCCCAGCTTGCAGTCATCTGCAAACTAGGTCAGCCATAACTCACTGGTTTTGGCCTGCACACACAGAAGTATATCCCGAGTAACAGAGGCCCCAGACCAACCCCTGGGGTACTCTGCTCATTACAGGTCTACTGCTTGAGGTGACTTCCCCTATTTTAATTAGGTGGGTTTTATCAGTGAGCCAGTTTGCTTCCCATCTGGGTAACATATGGATTGATGTTTAGTTGAGAGAGTTTATCTACTATGCCCAAGTTGGGAATAGTGTCGAAGGCTTTGGCCAGGTCAAGGTAGGCGGTGTGCACTATCTTCACCTCATCCATGGCTTTGGTGACTGTATCAAAGAAGTCAGCCAGATTTAACAGACATAACCTCCCCTTGACAAAGCCAAACTGTGTGGGGTCAAGTAGGTTGCCGATGTCCCTGTTAATGAGGTCCATGATGATCTGTTCCATGGCCTTGCAGATCAGGCTAATTAGGCTGATGGGTCTATAATTTCCTGGAACAGTGGATGCTCCACCTTTGTGTAAAGAGATGACAGTGGCTGTCCTCCACTCAACTGGGACAAAGCCAGTACTCAGGCATTTGTTGAATAGGGTGCCTAATGGTGTTGCAAGTTCATGCCTGAGTTCATGTAGGATGCTGCCCGGGGATGTTATTGGGTCCCACGGAGGCTGTATGTTTTGTCTTTGAGAGGGCAGTGATGACCTGTTCCCTAGAGATAAGGGGTGGGGGCATGTACTGGGGATGTCCTGATTTACTTATTGGGGGGACAGAGGGGAGATGTTTTCACTGAATTTGTCTGCCAGTAGATTGGTTATATCAACAGCATTTGTGTATGTAGTGTCACTGACCACCAGTTCTGAACAGATCTGGGTGCTTCCTTTCAGATTGTGGACATATGTGAAGAAGCCCTTATGATTGTCTCTAGCAGATGTGGCCAATTTGGATTCGAAGTTGGCTTTAGTGGATTTCATTAGTGCTCTTATTTGCTTGTTCAGGCTAAGCAGAGATTGCTTTCAGTTGGGCACCTGCTTCTTCTTGGTCCTGGACAACAAATTTTTCCTTTTGTTATATAGCTTATTTATTGCAGATGTCCACCAGACAGGTTTATTCTTCCTTGCAGAGGATGATTTTGTCCTGTCAGGTATTCCTGATTTCATGCATCTATATAAATGCTTGTATAGTACTTCGGTGTAGATTTGAACATTGGTGCCAGTTCCTACAGGGGAGGAGGCTGTGAAGCTGTTTATATCATCCCTCAGGAGGTTGTAATCAGCTTTGGAGATGTTTTTTTCTTTAATCATAGCTAAAGGGGGGTCAGGGGAGATGATGACTTTGAAAGTGACCTCCTTATGTTCAGATTTTACCAGGGAGGATGATACCGTAGGGGTGCTGCAGTGGTGATTCATGTTGGTTAATACTAAGTCTGAGATATTTTCACATCTTGTGGGGGTATCGACTAGCTGTTCCAAGGCATTTGCATTAATAAAATTGAGGAATCTCTGGGCATTTGTGTTCTGGCATGAGTAGGTTTTCCAGTCTATGGTTGGGTAATTAAAGACACCCAGGATCAGGGTAAAGGGTTGAATCTTGATAGATTTGAGGAGGTTCAAATAGGTGAAGTGGGCATATTGAGTCACATTTGGGGGCCTGTAGCTAGCTATAATTTAAATGGGGCCTTGTCAATGGTTAACTGCACCTGGATTGTCTCCTGTGCATCATACTGCTTGACCAGCCTGGAGATGTGTGTGTCTTTAATATATATTGAAACTCCACCTCCTTTTCTTTGCTGCCCACATTTTGGGGTCTGAATGTATGATAGGATGAGTGACCAGGTAAGGCTAGGGTACTCTCCATAGCCTTGAACCAGGTTTCTGTGACTGCACAAATGTCAAAACCTTCCAGGGTTAAGAATGCTTGCAGTGAGTGCAGTTTCATGTTTAGACTCTTAGCGTTTAGCAGCATGACCGTTAATTTGTATTTTGTTGAAATGTTCATGTTGGTAGTATCGACCTCATGACCTTTCCTAAAAAAGGCACTATGGGGGAGGCAAGGCCTTTGCCAGGAGCCTGAATCCCAAGAGAGACAGATGCAGGCTACCTCTAGCAAAGCATCATAGTCTGTCAATCATATCTTCCCAGGCTGTCAGGCACTGGATCTCCCTGGAATGACACCAGAAACTAAGCCAATTGAAAGTCAATCATTTTCTGTTTGTATTGAGGCATCATTCTGGGTGACAGTAGAATGCTGCTTAAGACTATGGACATACATGCCTGGGACACATATTCAATGGGCTGAATTATGTCTGTCTTCATATAGTCCAGGGAGGTACATCTCAAGTCATTCACACCAACATGGAGTATGACAGAGTCATAACAGTACCTGTTGTTGAGAGACTTGAGTGCGTGTGTGATATGGCGGACTCTGGCATCTGACAAACAACTAACTGTGACTTTCTCCTTATCCATCCTCTTGAAAGGCACATCTGTGTGTCTCACAATGGAGTCTCCTATGACTAATATGTAGGGTTTATGGTTAGACTTTAGTGGTTGCGAGCTACTTGTGTGTGGGCTATGCATGGTATGTGGTGTGGAGGTGTTTTTGCCTCTGAGGTCTCCTTAGTTTGGGTTTGTTTTTCTTGTGAACCTCTGCATATGTGGATATGTTTTGTGTAGTTGTGGGTGGTGTTTGAGGTGTAACGATTGCATTGACAACCTTCTCGGTGTCAGATATACTGGCTTGTGAAGAATCAACATGTTAGTAGGAATAAACATGACCTTAGTTTTGTTATACCTTATGGTAATAATATCCACAAAGTGAAAGAAGCCATAGGGAAATGTTGGAATATCTTAACGGTGGATGAAAAAGTGAAAGAATTGATAGGTGAAGGCCCTAGATTTGTATATAAAAATAATAAGACACTGAAACAACAATTTTGCTATCGAAATTTGATAGATACAAATCCTAATATGGGATTAGCAATAAGGTATGATGGGACCAAAAAATGTAACAGTTGCAAACAATGTATATATGTGGACGAGTCACGGTATTTCAGGCATCCTGAAACTAGGCGACTATGGGAGTTAAAAGTGAATGGTTCTTGCAATTCTAAAAATCTAGTATACATAGCATATTGCATACAGTGTTTTCGATTCTATGTGGGTAAGACAAATCGTACACTGAAAGAACGTATCAGAGATCACTACTATAGTATAGCTAGGAGGGAAGACTATAATGCTTTGGCACGACATATTATCAAGGAAGGTCCTACCCACATTTTCCATTTTCAGATTTTACATATACAATACACTAACTTAAGGTTAGGAAATATAGTGAATAATACAGAATGCACAGAGCTAGAATGGATATTCAGGCTAGGTGCACATAGGGGCTATGGCCTGAATGATATGACATCTATCAAGCCTATATTAAGAGCTAGACAATTGAGATAATACTATGTGCATAGATGTATGTATATTTTTTAAAAAACTTTTATATATTTATAGTTTTATTGTAATATGTTTTAAATAGAAATATCAATGTTTTAGATATATTAATTATATTATGCATTGGCACTTTAAACGGATTCATCAATTAGTTAATTAAGTATTTGAATTTTAGTTAAATACTAGCAAGTCAGCTTTCTAAACTGTTACGTCTGATGAAGCGGTTGGATCCGTGAAAGCGCTTACGTATGTTCTTTGTGTCTGAATAAAAAGTTCTAAACTACGATTTCTCTATTGTGGACTTGCTGAAATAGAAGAATTTAAATTGCTTGAACTGCTGTATTTGCTTGCTGCTACTGAGGGGTATTGTTGATATATATATATATATATATATATATATATATATATATATATATATATACATATATTACAAACTTCCTGCTGATCACAAGTATATGAGTAGATGAAAGTACAGTTGTGTACACTTACCATAAATGTAGATGTTCAAGTGTATTCACTGTTGCAGTCATCACATTTGGGTTATCTGCCTGCAGGTAGTCCTCAGTCGGCCTGAATACCAGAATCTTGGGATTTCTGAGTCAGATGCTGTCACCTCTTTCATGACATCAGGGGTATAAAACATGTAGCCGATGCCATTACATCAGTTTTTCCTGCCCTAGATTTCAGGAGCCCCCAAAATAGGAAGCTATTACATGGTGGAACACCTCCAGTAAAAAGTAAATACGCCAGCCATAAAAGATGACCATAAAGAGGATTGATAAACAGGATAGAGAAAGCCAGGGGGCTGGAGGGTGGGAAACCAGGACTGCAACAGCGAATACACTCGAACATCTACATTTATGGTAGGTGTACACAACTGTACTATGTTCTTCATGTTTCACTGTTGCAGTCATCACTCTTGGGTTGATTCCCAAAGCTGAGGAAGGGTGGAGGCAGTCAAGACGTGTTGGAGCTGGCTAGCAGACCATGTAAGACTGCTGTAGCAAATCCAGCTCTGGATTTAGAAAAAATAGTTAAGTGGTAATGCTTGGTGTAGGTGTGTACAGAACTCCATGTTGCAGCTTCCAGGATGTCCCTGGTGGGGACCCCCCTAAGAAATGCTGTAGAGGTTTAAGTAGCTCTAGTGGAATGAGTTCTGATCCCCAGAGGTAAGGTTTTCCATGGTGCTTGTAGCAGAAATGGATGCAGTGTGCTATCCATTTGGAAACAGTTTGCTTCAAAATGGCCTTGTCCTCTGCCCCTGTAGTAAAGCTGACTAGTAGCTGGTCAGATTTTCTGAAAGGCTTAGTCCTGTCAAGGTAGAACCTGAGCTGTCTGTGCATGTCCAAGGAGTGCAGGATCCTTTCCCCTCTATCCTGAGGATTAGGGTAAAAGGTTGGTAAATGGATGGATTGGTTTAAAGCCACACTGGATACCACCTTGGGCATAAAGGATGGGTTAGTCCTGAGGGAAACCCAGTCAGCATGGAAAATAATGAAGGGCTCCACTGCCATTAGTACCTGTAACTCAGACACTCCTCTTGCTGAAGTAATAGCTAGAAGTAAGGCTGTTTTCCAAGAGAGGAATTTTAACTCTGCTGAAGCAGCAGGTTCAAAAGGGGGGAAGTGTAAGCTCTTCCAGTACAAAGTTAAGATCCCAAGCCGGGGTGGGAGCTCTCCTAGGGGGCCTTAAATTGTTAGCTCCTCTCAGGAACTGCTTCATGATCGGGTGAGAAAAGAGAGGAAGCTCAGCATTGTAATGAGCTGAGATGGCAGAGGCATGAATCTTAATGGATGAGAAGGATAGGCCTCTGTGGAGCAGCTTTGCTAGGTAATCAAGGATTTGAGGTAAGTTGGGCACAGCTGTGTCCTTTCCTTAGACTGACTCCAAGAACAATATCTTTTCCACTTTTCAGCATAGGATTTCCTAGTACTAGGCCTTCTGGCCTCAAGGATGACATCCAGCACCTGTTTACTAAGGGATGCTGGTGGTGTATTCATGGGATAAGCCAGACTGCAAGGTTTAGGGTTTACAGGTGTGGATGTAAAATCTGTCCCTCCTGCTGAGACAGCAGGGAAGGTATCTGATGTAGGTGCCAGGGTGGCACTGCTGTCAGACTGCTTAGGAGTAACTACCAGTGCTGGCATGGCCAGTCTGGTGCAATAAGGACTACCCTTGGCCTGTTCTGTTTGATCTTGAGTAGTACTTTTAAGAGGAGGGGCAGAAGATGAAAGGCATAAATTGAAAGGTTTTCCCATGTAAAGGATAGGGTGTCTACCTTCCAGGCTCTGCTGTGAGGGTTTCTGGTGCAATATTTGTTCAATTGGTGGTTTTGGGGGGAGGCAAAAATGTCCACTTCCAGAGTTCCCCACCTCTGGGTTAGAAGTTTGAATGAGTTGGGTTCAAGTTTCCACTCATGAGGGTCCAGTAGATTTTTGCTTAAGTTGTCTGCCAGTAAATTTTGCTTGCCTGGCAGGAATTGAGCTTGTAGGTGCACTTGGATGCTCAAGGCTGTGTTCCACAGAGCCATGGCTAACCTGCAGAGAGGGTAAGAATGAGTCCTGCCCTGCTTGTTTATGTACCACATAACTGTGGTGTTGTCTGTCTATATCAGGAGCTGTCCTGGAAGGATAAGGTATTTGAAGACTGTCAGAGCATTCTGCATAGCTAGCATCTCTTTTTGATTGATATGCAGGGGAATTTGTTCTGGGCTCCATTTGCCTTGAATGCATTTGCCTGCCATATGAGCCCCCCATGCATAGTCTGATGTGTCTGTTGTCAGAATTTTGGTAGTGAGGGGTTGAGTTAAAGGAAGTCCCTTGTTGTGGTTGCATGCTTCTGCCCACCAAAGGAACTCTGCCTTTAGACAAGATATGATAGGAATCACTGTTTCCAGGTCCTGAGAATGTTGACACCAGAGACTTTTTAAGTACCACTGAAGTTTCCTCATATGCAGTCTTGCATATGGAATTAGCAGAATGCATGAGGCCATGAACCCTAGAGCTTGCAGAATTTTCCTTGCAGATAGCTGGGTTTTGTTGGCCATTAGTTCGAAATAGTTTGTCAGATGGACCTGCTTTTCTGGTGTGAGGAATGCCATCTGGGAGGTTGTGTTCAGGCTTGCTCCCAGGACTACAATTTGTTGGCTGGTCACCAGTTGTGATTTATTTTCATTGATAGTGTATCCCAGTGAAGTTAGTAGTCTTTTTACAAATGCCAGGTGCTGAAGTAGCAATTCCTGACTGTCTGCCTGAATCAGGTAATCGCCCAAGTATGGGTAGATTTGAATATGTCTCTGCCTGCAGGATGCAATGGCTGGAGCCAGGCATTTTGTGAATACTCTGGGCGCAGTAGATAAGCCAGAGGGAAGTTCAGAGAACTGATAGTACATACAGCCTGCCCTGAAATGTAGATATTTCCTGCAAGACTCCCTTATGGGGATGTGCAGATAAGCTTCTTTTAAGTCTAGGGTGACTAACCAGGCATCCTTGGCTAGCACAGGAAGAAGCTGTTGCAGTGTAAACATTCTGAATTTTGGGACCACCAGAAAGGTGTTGAGAATTGATAGATACAGGATAGGGCGCCAACAGCTCTCTTTTCTGGGCACCCGGAACAGTCTGGAGTAGAAACCCTGTCCCCTTTGTTCTACTGGAACAGGTTGAATAGCCCTGATATGGAGTAGTGAAAGTACTTGCTTCTGCGCCTCTGCCCACTGGTTTGGAAGAAGGTCTGGCAACCCGCTTGGTGTTGGCAGTGAGTGGAAGTAGAATCTGTATCCCTGGGATACAATGTTTAGAATCCATCGGTCCTGAGTAATGGACATCCAGTTTTTTGCATGAAGGGTGAGTTTTCCTCCTAGGGGTGCAAGGCATGGCTGGGAAGAATAATTGGAAAGTCACTGAGAACTTTTTCCATAAGGGGGTGGCTTACCACTCCCTGGTTTTGTGGTGGAAAAACTCCATTGTTTAGATCTCTGCATACTCTGAGACTGTAGTCTTGGTGGTCTGTTTCCCCTGGGTTTGGACTGAGAAGGCCTGAGAGGGACGGGAAAGGACCAATTTTTTGAAGGCCAATGCCTACTGAATCTAGATGGCTGCACCTGTAAGAAATCTTTGATTGTTTGCATATATTTAGCTTTTTCTTCCATCTTTTTAAGAACTTCTTCTGCTTTTGTGCCAAACAAACGCTCATGATTTAATGGAGCATCTAGTAATTTAGCTTTGACATGGTCAGGCAAGACTTGTTCTTTTAGCCATGCATGCCTTCTCAGTACAGACTGAGTGACAGCAGTGCTGCAAGATGCTTCTAAGGCATCAAACCCACATTGCAAAGTATGTTTACTAACTTGGTTTGCAGAATGCATTAACTCTTGTAAATCTTTATTTTCTGCACAATCTGGAAGTAATACCATTTTTTGTTTAATTAGTTCCATAACATGTTGCTGGTACTTCAACATGTGAAACTGGCAATTCAAAGCCCTGATGGCAAGAGTTGCAGAGGTATACACCTTCTTAGCACATCTGTCTAAAGCTCTAGAATTCCTGTCTGAAGGGGTAGAGTTTTTGACTGTAGTAGCCTTAATGGCTTTAGGTCCCTGGGAAATGATGTCTGGATCCGCAGTATAATTCTTAAAGAGAAATTTGTGAGAATCAGGTACTCTGTAGTACCTGTCAGGTTTACTAGGAGCTGGTGGCAAGGTGTCAGGAGTAAGACTGGACTCCAAGAAGACATCATCTACAATATCCAGGACAAGGGGTATAGCTAGAGGCCTGTGCTGAGGCAAATGTAAAAATTCCCCGAGTCTCTTTTTGGACTGAGGATAGTCCTGGCATTCCCAGTGGAAATGATCTCTTAAGGTATGCAAGGTTTCACCAAAAGAGAAATCCTCTGGAATGGAGGCAGAGGGAATGGATTCCTCTGCATCTGAATCCTCATAGGTAGATAAGGGTGTGTCCTGGTAATCAGAAGGGTCAGTGTGATTAGACACCTGGTCTGTAGAATCAGAAGGAAATTCAATTCTTTGTCTTTTGGCAGGGGAAGGCTGGCTTCCCTAATTAGAATAATAAGGTCTTCAGCCATTCTAAGCATTTGTTTTTGTGGCATGGGAGGATGAGCAAGTGCTTTGGATGTTGGTTTTCTAGGTGTAGTGTGAACCCTGAGCCTGAGAAACTTGGTAGTTTTAGTAGGAGATGAAGTTGTCAGTTTAATATGAATATCGGTAGGTCGGAGTACACCCTCAGAAGCCGGTGCCTGTACAGTGGTTCCAGACCCATCTAAGGCAGAGACATCCACAGGTTCCATAGTCAAAGAAGCATCTCATGGCATACTCCTTACATACATACGTGGACTCCGAATGGGTCTCAGCAGAGGCCTGGAAATCTGTAGAAGCGGGCATCAGGGGCTGCAAAGATGCCTCACTGAGTACTGGTGGACTGGCGACAAGCTTAATGAAAGCATCGTCGGCAGTTTTTGACCTATGCAGTCTGTCTTAGTCTTTGCACTTTTTTGGAAGATCGGTAGTCGGATCGCTTACTGAAGCCATTTCAGAATAAGGAGAGCGAGAGCGAAAGAATTTAGCTACAAAAATACCCCGATGACGAATGGTTTGGGCGTTAAACAAGGCACAAAACCGACAGCTAGGGACTTCTTGGTCTGGGCCTAAACAAGTGACTCAGTAAGAATGAAAATCTCTGTGAGATATTTACTTTCCATAGGCAAGACAATTGTTAATTTTTTCTGACATCGGTTAGAGCAAGAAAAAAGAATCCCCAATGGGGTACTTAGCTTTAGAAGACTTCAGGTCTGAAACTCGAATAAAATGAAAATTTCAGATAGTGGCCGACCGGCACTTGCAAACTGCTTCTGCTTCGGGCTCCTTCTCTGCAAGGAAGACTGGTGTAATGGCATCAGCTGCATGTTTTATACCCCTGATGACCTGATGTCATGGAAGAGGCGACAGCATCCTATGCAGAAATCCCAAGACTCTGGTATTCGGGCCGACTGAGGGCTACCTGCAGGCAGATAACCCAAGTGTGATGACTGCAGCAGTGAAACACGAAGAACATCTATCTTTGTTTCCATAAATAAATCTCAGCTATATTCATGGAGAAATAATTGAGCTACTTTATCAACAGACAGTAGCTAGAAATGGATTGCAAACTACAGAAACAGTTCTTAGTAAGAGAAGCAATGAAACAGTTTATATCAATGACATGCTCAGGTGAGGGCTGCCAGATGGTTTGAAGGAGTTAGTTTGATTTTAGAGTGGGACAGGGGAACAACCAGTAGTGTGTTGAATTTGTTGACATTCTGCAATTTCTCAAGTATAGATAGATTAATGTACCCCTCTCTGAATTGATATTTAGTTAGACACATTTCATTAGAAGTTTAGCTGGACTGAGGATTCATGATGTCCTTTAGTGACTGTTAAGCCTTGCACCTCTGACTGCTATGAAACATTTGCATTCTCCTTGTGTACATCCCCTTGTCAGCTGACTGCAAACAAGGCAGAGGCAGATGACAGAGAACAATATCACACGTATGACTAGACTGCCCACTGTAGACATTTCCACACAGTAGGACATGGCATGAACTTCAGGCCTCCTCTTCTGACTGATTGGTGACAGACTTCTGAACACTACTCCTTGCTATTGCTGGAACAGACATGCAGGTCCAAATCAGAAATTATACATCCTTTAATCCCTATTCTAGTTGAAGGAATCTGTGCTTATATATCTCATGATAGCCAGTACATCTGTCTAAGAGATATATAATGTTTACACATGCTCATTCACACCACTAACTTAATAAGATTTTGAAAAATGTGGTAGTTTGGAAATATTTATAACCATTCATTCATGAGTCATCTCTTCTTTGTAATTTTATCTCATTCAGTATGAAGCTAGGCTGCATGTGTATTATAAAAATAAAATCAGCTGCTGCTAGTGAAAAGAAACCATGGAAGTGTCACAGCTCTGACTTTGATAACAAACTGCACAGCACAGCAGTTGCAGGAGAGTGACACCAGACAATATAAAGTGGATGGTTGATGCAGTGCTATATAAATCAACAAGATAGCTTTACTGTTGTCCGTTAACATCAGTTTTGGCTGCATTATTGGAAAAAATTTAATCTGTGATGCAGATTGATTCAGAACTGTTTCAGCTGAACGTATCAAAAGGTTTGTTTCTGTTTTTAAATGGTTGACAAATTATGTAGACACTCTGGCAAATTTGCATAAAGCCCATTCCTACTTTTGAAGCAATGCTTTTTCACTTATGCACGACTGCTAGGAAACACAATAGATTAGCTTCATTGCTTATCAATAAAATAATGACTTGTTTCTCAAGCCACTATGTGCCCCTGTGTTTGTAAAGCATATAGGTAATACATGTATCCTTCATGGTGTAAAACAATGTGTACTTCTACATTTATCATGTATGATCATGTATGGACAAATGATTATAAAATAGAATTATAGGTATTTAAAAATGTACATTTCTGTGCAAACAGCTGCTTAACATAGTTTGGTTATTTTTAACTGTTCCACCCCTTACAGAATGTGGCTTTTATGCATGTAAAATAACTGTTGTCGCGCTTATATGAAAAATACGCAGCCATTTCCATGAAACTGGGAAAGTTAAAAAAAAACAACACAAGACAATGATAACTCAGGCTTCGCACAGCACTAGTAATTTTTTAATAACCCCCCATACCTAACGCGGAGTTTGTAGCTATACAAAGTCTTTCAAGCCAAATCACTTTATCTAGCTGCAAAATGTATAAATGTTAAAATATTGATGTTACTCTTTCTGGTTGATTCCATTGAATATGATGTTAAAAAATAAAAGCAGTGTTAAAAAACAAATTAAAAAAGGATTGCTGAGCATCCTCTGGCAAACATAGTCATTTCGTATTCATGTACATTTTTATTCCTCCTGCAATTTGTGGTTGCATGTGAAGATAGCCAGCATTTCAGCTGTATTGTCATTAATCTATTATAGATGTTGTTCGCTAATTAACATTGGTCTAAGTTACTTCTGCATGAAACAGTGCAGCAGAAAAGCATATGTTTAAGGCAACTGGGGATCTAGGACAAGGGTGTAGCCAGGCATTCACTTTGTGCTCTACAAAGTACATTTTTTCTTTGCATCACTCAGAAATATTGTGAGTTTTTAGGTCATATTATTCTTACAGCTATCTAAATTAATACTTCTAACAACAAATAGAGAACTTGCTTACAGAGGGGACTGCAAATTTAAAAACACTATATTTAATAGCTTTAGAGGAACCTGCTTAAAATCATGTGAACATTTATTACCTGCAAGGGGGGGGGGGCAACATTTTGAAAGATAAGTCCATTTGTTTTAAATGACAGGTGGGTTAGGGGGCAGTAAAAAGAATCTGTGAGGAAAAAATGGAATTTTCTGGCTACATCCCCAATAGAGGAGAGTGCTGCAGTGGTGCAGTGGTTAGCATTGTCACCTCTCAGCAAGAAGCTCTGTGGTTTGATTCTTGATTGAGGTGCCTTCTATGTCTGCATGTTCTCCCTGGGTTAGTGTGGGTTTACTCTGACTGCTCCAGTTTCCTCCTACATTCCAAAGGAATGCATCTAGAGCATTTCCCCGAGTGTCTGTGAAAATGGGCTCTGTCCCAGTCTAACTTTTCCAGTAAGCAAATGTTAAATAAATGAAATGTAAGTAAACTGTTAGCAGTGCTCAATGATTTCTATACCTTTATTATCCACAGACACAGCTGTCAGATGTTATCTCTACTACCTATCCCAATGTGGAGAAAAAGTGCTTCCTTATTTGACATGACTTTAATAGGCCGATCAAACTAGGAAATGGGAAAAAGGAAAGTCCATACACAGGGTGAAGGCCCTGCTCTTAATCACTTAACAAAAACATGGGTAGGAACTGACATTTAAAATGCTACTGCTGTCTTTTTTCTTGAGGTTATATGTTTCATATGGATGAGATGTAACAATGTATGTGAGGCAAAAATATATTTACTTCCTAGTTTCAACAAAACTATATGGCAAAACAAATGCCCTTTGTAGTGGAAATTGCTATGTGTACTCTCTGGAATGGAATTTCATAATGGAAAATAAATCATCTTAATGCATTCTTTCCTTTGAATGCTAGAAAGTTGTTGATGCTTGCATATGACAGCTACTTTCCTACATGACAATTTTCATTTATCGGATGCCTCGAGCAAATGCACACAAGTTATTGAGGGAAATCGAAAGTAAGCTAATGAAGGCATAATGCAAAACTAATCTTGCTAGCTTGTCTAATCTTGGATTTATAATAAATTTATAAATTGTACATCTGTATTAAGTTCTGGTGTTTTTATATTTGCATATCTAAAGTAAACACATCACATTCTTCTCTTATATGGTACAGCACTAAGATATGATTGAATAGTTTGCTTAGAGGGTACTATGTTGGTTAAAATAACTGTTTCCTTGGTCAGAATACCTAGTGCACTTTGCCCATCATTATTAATCTGGGAACTGGAATAATGTATGATTTAGCACAGATGGATGCTTTGTCTGATAATTCCTGCAGACATCTCATAACATAAACAGCATTTCCTGCACTGGACAGAATGCATGCAGTGAACCTTAACCATCATCAGTCTGGCACTGTACTATGCAGCCCAGCATCAATGACAGCTATGAACTGAATTAGATTTACCTGAAGTGCATTTACCGGCTTGCAGTTCCCCACACCAGGATGCATCAAATGTTCCTGTCTCTGAGAAATGCACATGAAAGTGACTTTCCTGAGTGAAAGCATATGTTCTTTTCTAAATGCAATATCTACCCAATGTACAGTGACCTTACAGTTGGTATATTAAGTTGAGGATACTCAAAGGGTTTTGGTCTTTGCACCTAATGCTAAAGTAACACGTGGAAGAGCACATTCAGAAAAGACGGTATTACAAGCACTTTTTTCAGATATCAGGAGTTTTGGAAGGCTGCAATGTCAGAAATTTCTTATGGGGAATATTTTAACAATGAACATTCCTTGGAGTGTAGATGACCCATGTGGTATAATATGCCTTTATTCTGTGGTATCTAGAAGACAGTGGAACACCACAGTAAACTCATGCAATAACACACTTGGGCAGAAGAAAATGGTGATCGACTTGACAATTCAACTATTCAAGAAATTCTGTTTATGCCAAGGTATGTTATATGCCTATCAACTTTATGCCCTTCATTTTGTGAGCCCCCTTTCTGTTTTGTAAAGGGGAGTACCCAAATGCTCATTCTTTGCTTTTTGCAGGAGAATAGTGTTAGCTGACCATGGTGATGGTGTCTTTAGAGCAAAAGTATGGCTGGCCATAGAGAATTATCACAAGAGGAAGTAGGAGGGGCTATATTCTTATGGGAAAAAGGAATCCAATGTCCGTGAAAATCCATAAATAGAATCCAAGTCTTGCATATCAAATGAATAAAGATCATCTACAAACATTATACTAGTATGGATAACAGGAAATCATTTTGGGAAATGGTTGCCCATAACTAAGCATACATCTAAAGACAATGATTATTGCTCAAGTACCATAGACCTGTTTATAGCTATATGTCAAAGAAGGTGAGTTTGAAGAAAATATGCTATCTAAGGTAGAATCCCTGTAAGCTGAACTTCAGGATTTAGCTGTACTAGAACAGATTCCCCAGTATGGTCTGTTTATGTTACAGAAGTTTATTCTTTTAGTGGGTGTTTATGCTATCGTTGGACTTGTCACCATGTAATAGGTCTGACAGGAGAGAATCTGCTGAGACTCTACATAAGGCAGAGGTCACCTCGCTGTAGCCTGTATGATAGTAAGAAGAGGGACAAGGCTTTGAGGTGGTCTGTTATGGTTTATTTGATTTAGTTTTTCTTTTTTTCTTTATCCTTTGTTGACCAGGTTAATCCCACTAGACTAGTAGCCTCTTTTCAGGGGAGACCCAAAGTGGCACTTATACTAGTAGGGGGAATGTTGGCTAATGCATTGGAGACTTCCCCTAGTAGCAGGATTTAACAATCAAGGAAGGACAACAATAAAAGTTTTATCATCAGCTGTTTATTGGAATCTGGGCACAAATACGGATTCTTGGTCTACTGTTTAGGGAGCTGAGAAATCATATGTAGAAATAATACCAATGATCTTATTGCAAAATATCTGCAGCAGCCTAAATTTACAGGTAAGATGGAGGTATCCGAGTAAAAATTGGCTCTAGATGATGGTCACTGTTGATGTGACACCCCAACCTCATGTGCAAAAATGGGGAAAAGGGGATTAGATGGATGGTTGTAGGTATCAGGGCATTGCTGAAGGATTACATAGCTGAAAATCACAACAAGGGTCTCTGTACATTTACATTACTGGCAGACTGCATATGACAGTGATAAAACTGTACACATTCTTGAAGGTCACATTTGGACAGCAAGCTTATTACTGAGCCAAAATGCAGTGCAATTCAGAACAGGCCTCAGTCCTTGAAGTTTTATTATTATTATTATTATTAATATTAATATTAATATTTGAATACTATAGGATATACATGTGGGGCAAGACAAGTAGCTGCTACTTTAATACATATTGCATCTAAATATGCTGCTCATCTTAATAAAGAATTTGTCAATAGTTTGGTTCTTAGTACTCTCTCTCTTTCTCTCTCTTTTCCTCTTCTACATTTGGAGGAAGAGTCAAAGATGGCTGCCTTAGTTTAGGGTAGACTGATATGAAGGTATATTTGTGTGTTATAGCCATCTCACTTGAGAAAATGCAAGATTCTAGAGTGGACTCAGTGCCTACCAAGCACAGTAGTGGTACACTGGTCTGACCAATACAAGATTCTAGAGTGGATTCAATGCCTCCCAGGCAGGGTAGTGGTGCATGTATCATGCCTCTCAACTTTGCAGATTCTCGCAGAATGCCCAAACTTTTGCTTCAAAATTTCAGTCTGCCCCTCATAAAATTTGTGGTTTTCTGGCAAATCACAGGGATGATGTGAGGAATTAAATCACTAAATAGTGACATACATTTCAGTTTCAGACTTCATATCCTTTAGAAAATACATTTTTAACAAAACCATGTTATTCTACTCACTTTCTAAGTTTATAACAGCAATATTTAAAAATCTTCCCGTATTTTTGGCCCTTTGTCCCCCCCCATTAGGTCAGGCTTTGTCCACATTTCTTGCGCTAAGAGGTTGAGAGGTATGCACTGGACTGACAAATGCAGGATTCTAGGGTGGAATCAGTGCCAACCAGGCAGGGTAAGGGTACACACAATGGTGGATGTGGTGTGGCCGAATGAAGTTCCAGCACCTGCTGACAAGAGGTATATGTGAGAGACAGTGTATTGGGCAAGAATTTTGGCTTCTCTCTGCCAAACTATGTCCAATTTAAAGCCTTGTGAGATTTGTGTTTGAATATGGACATTCACAGGGAATGAAGACATGGCAGGGATGTGCATGTCAGCCACCAAGTGTCAGGATACAGTACATAATCCAATTATGGCTGCCTACAGAACTGACACATTGTGCCTGGTTCTAGCTACAGTGATGGTGAAGGAATGGGGGATCGCTCCTTAGGTTAGATGGGTGGTATACATGTAGTCTTGAAAAAGGTGCAATTGAAAATGCTACAGAAAAAGAAAACACAAATATTATAAGAAGTGGGTTCAACTGCAACACCCAATCTCTTGCTCTGATTATATATCTATTATATCTATTTATATCTCTATATATGTATATCAGTATTTTGAGTTTTCAGTACTTTGAACTTTAAGATTTTGGTTTCAGGATTTTGTAATGCTCCCATCTATATATATACATATATATATATATATATATATATATATGTATATATATATCCATACATATATATAGATGGGAGCATTACAAAATCTTAAAGTTCAAAAACTCAAAATACTGAATCTCATAATACTGAAAACACACAGGATACCAACACTTACTATATTGCAGCACAAGTACATACAGAAACAAATAAAAAGCAAACAATATTAATCTCCTCCAAGTACAATAAGGGGATCAAGTCCCCCTGCACCCCCCATGTGGGGACCCCCTGCTGCTTAAATATATCAACTCCAAGATTGTACTTAGTGTAGTGAAGGGCAATATGTTTCTGTATGTACTTTTGCTGGAATATAGTAAGTGTGTTACTGTTTGGTGTGTGTGGTGTTAGTATCCTGTGTTTTTTCAGTATTATGTGATTCAGTATTTTGAGTTTTCAGTATTTTGAACTTTCAAGACTTTGGTCTCAGGATTTTGGGCTTTCAGGATTTTGTAGCGCTCCTGTACAGATACATATATACACACACACCACACACACACACACACACACACACACACACACACACACACACACACACACACACACACACACACACACACACACACACACACACATATATATATATATATATATATATATATATATATATATATATATATATATATATATATATATATATATATATATATATATATATATGTATGCATATATGCATATATGCACTACATCTGAGGTTGCACTAATTTCAAGAAAAGAGAAAGGTATGAAAACAAGGCAAAAAATAAGTATATTCCCGATTCATGCACTAGAGGACCCATAGGTATGACCAGCCTCATCTGTAAGGCCATAGAATGTATCATTATGGACCTCATAAATAAAGACATAGGCAACCTCCAAACCCCAGATCCAACCCAATTCAGCTTCATCAAGGGCAGAGCCTGCCTGTTAAATCTGGTGGATTTCTTCAAAAATGTGACCAGGGCCATTGACAAGGGCAAATCTGTGCACACTGCATACCTCGACTTGGCAAAGGCTTTTGACACAATCCCACACTCAGGCATTACCATTAAACTTAGCAAACTGAATGTAAAACCCTTTGTTGTAAGATGGGTTGCTAGCTGGCTCACAAACCAGATGCACACTATCAAAGTGGGTGACTCCACATCAACCAGTAGACTTGTCACCAGCAGGGTGCCACAAAGGTCAGTGCTGGCCCCCTACTGTTTGATATATACTTCTCAGATGTTCAGGTCAAAACTAAGGGGTTATGGCTGATCAAGTTTGTGGATGACTGTAAACTACGTGCAATTACTGAATCCTCAGATGATGATCAGTATACTCTAGGAAGTTCTTAAACAGACCAACAACTGGTGTCTTAGTCACAGTCTCAAACTGAATGCAAAGATATGCATCATCACTCCCTTCTGCAAACACAATGTCTCTTCACATTATTAAATCAACAACAATACCCTAAGTATCTATGAAGTGGTAAGGGATCTGGGATCACAAGTTGACTGTGACCTTAACTTTGACCACCATGTGTCTATGGTAGTAAGGAAGGCTTTCTGTGTACCACACTTGTTTAGTAAAGGCATTGCATTGAGAGCAAAGGAGGTAATAACCCCTCTATACTCTGCACTAATCAGGGGCATAACTGAGTATAATGCCCCGTTCAGCATGTACCGTACAAAGCACTTACAAGAATTGAAGAGACCTCAGAGGTTTCTAACAAAGAAGATGAAGGGACTCTACCACATACCTGACACAGACCAACTAAACTACCTGTCACTATACCCCATATCATATAGACTTCTTAGGGCAAACTTATATCTGGCTTACAGAGCAATTTCAGACTCAAACCTATTGAACTTACTGCACATCCATAAATCAAATGGGACTAGAGCTACCCATTCCAGGGACCTAAATATGGACTGTGACTTAAATCGGACATATTGGAGAGACAGATTTGTCTCCCAGTAACTGCTCTGTCTTTGGAATAGGTTAACAATTCATGTGAAACAGAGCACCTCTATGACACTGTTCAAAAGGAACCTGGATGAGTGGATGGGGCACCATAAATTCATACTGGGGATAGTGCCCACAACCCTTCTGGACATGGGTAGTCATTACTAATTGCAATCTTGGGTATGAAATAGTGTATTTATGGTATTACATTGGGATGAAATGGCTAGGCTTGAAATTACCTTCTGGTTGATAGCCTAGTAAACTCCTATGATCATATGATCGTGTGATGATACAGGCTTGATGGCCATTAATTTGTCAGAAGAGACCAAAAATAAAAGAAAAAAAAAAAAAGAAAAGAATGGAAAACAAATTCACTTTTCCCCGTACCCTGTGTTAGCTGGTATCAGAGCAAGCATTCAGTTCAGTAAGCAAGAATTCTACCGCCAACTCAATCCACTGTCAGGACTTCAACATCTTTTCTCAAAGATAATTGACACTTTAAGTGTTGACAGAAACTAAGTGTACTGTTCCTCACTTGTCACATATTTTCTATATGCCATTTTGTTTCTAGTTTAATTTTGGGATTTAGTGCCATATCAAAATATAACACAGAAGACATATTTCTGTTACACATTAAATTCTGAAGATCTAGGAGCCACAGACTGGATAACTAAATGCTATAATGCCTTGTCTTCATTTTACTGTTGATCATTATTTTTATGAGGAAGGACAATGCAATTATATATATTACAAAATATCCAATAATGTACAACCATTTATAAGATGTCAGGATTAAAAGATTACTTACACTATGCTACAATCCAAAGATCATATCAAAATACAGATTCCAGGGGACATGAAAATGGCCCTTCACTGATCCAATAGTCAGTAGTGCAGCATGAGTAAGGTGAAGGGGCAGTTGCCCTGGTCAAAAAGCGTTAGGGGTTGCAATTGAGAGTCCTGCATTATTTATATTATTTTCAGTACTAAAATGCTGGTACAGGAAGTGACTTCAGTTCGTACTTCAGAAGTTCTTTTTTTGCTCTTCACCTGAAGAGCTGAGGGGAGCATGTATCTGTAGGAAGCCGAGTGATGCAAAAGCTTTGTAGAGTAAAAGCCAAAGTCCTTTTTTTATTTGGTCTTCACATAAAAAGCTATGGGAGGTTGATTTGGTTATGGTAGAAAATTACCAATCAGGTTCCCACAGTAAAAGCCAATTTTTTTTTTTTTTTTGGCTTTTCACTTGAAGAGTTAAGTGGGTGGGGGAGATACTTGAAGCACCAGCACCAGGTGTTAGATAAGTCAGTTACAGCTATATTAACAGTATAATGTTGTCTTAAAGTATTCCCACTTTGGACTACTTTAAACAGTGACAATTTATTCTGTGATTCAACAACAGATAGGGTAATCATTCTTCCTATATTATAAATTTTCTCTATCCTATTTTATTAATCTATAATATAATATAATATAATATAATATAATATAATATAAAAGCGTAATGTCTTTCGGCTTTTCCCATTTAGGGGGTCACCACAGCAGAACTCTGGTCCACTAATGATTGGCAGTGGATTTTTATGGTGCCAAGTTGCCAGCCCGATGCTCAGCCTTCAAAGAAGGCACACCCATTCATGCACGCACCTACTTGCATGTCTTTAATGTCACTCAACTGTGGGGAGGACATGCAGACTCCACACAGAAGGCACTCGAGCCGAGAATCAAATGGGAGAACCTCTTGCTGTGAGGTGACAATGCTAACCACTGCACCACGCAGCCTGTCTGCTGCACCACCACCACCGCCTGTATAATATAATATAATATAATTTATTAATTATTTATCCAGTTTATTAAGCCTTAGGTTCACCACAGTATATATCATATCTATGTAGTATAACTGAGATTACACTCAAATATCAGAAAAATGATAAACTTATTAATATCTTCCCTAGTGTGAGATCCAAATTGCAACAAAGCTTAGGGAGTGCTTAATTGATAAGTGCCCCAAATGTGCTGTTGCAATCAGGTCTCACACTAGGGATAAGTAACCAAAAAATCACCAAAGTTGCGAGTCCTCAGTATAAATTTAATCGAATATTGTTAAGCGCTTTCATCAACAAGTATGACTTCTTCAGAACAAAGGAACAATTTAACAGAAAAGTTTAAATACACAATACCATATAGCTATTGGTTCAAATCTACCCAATGTTATCAAGGAGAATTCATGGTTCATAAATATTTAACAACCAAGTTACCCAAGGCTAAAAACTGTGTTTACAAAAGAATAACATCATGTTGTTCACCAACATATTGATTACAAAAAACTTTTAAATATGTAATTTACATGTTGTTATATATTATTAAAAAAAACAGGAAAATCAATTCTCAGTTGCTTGTAAAATTCTTGAACTAACTACAGAATAAAAATACTTGTTTAAATATGCAATCTTTTACTGCTGAAATCATATGAAAAAATTGTTGTATCAGTAAATATTTCCCTTGGGAAATGCTACAAGGCATACACATTTTACTAAGAAGCAAAAATGAGAACTGCCGGATAAAGCACTCCGAATTAGCAACAGTCAATAAGAAATATAAAAACAAGAGTGCACCAATGGCTGGAATACCTCCAAAAACTTCACGAACAACAGCAAGTTGACCATTTATTGAAAAGGTAAACAGCAGGATCCAAAAGTGAGCGCTTTCACTTCCAGTAGTGACGCGTCTTCAGACTTCCATAAAATGCATGAAATGCTAGCTCCTTATATATACCTTAATTAATATGCTTAAGCAAGTTAATTGCAAACAATTAAAATTAATTAAAATCAGTTAAAAGGCAAGCACAACTAGCCAGAGTGAAAAGATATGCTCAAAGGTGTATGTATACAAAAGCATGTATTACTGGCTAAATCTAAAACAACATGATGTTACAAGATGTAAGTCATACATGTGTGTAATGTTTCCTGAATACAAAATGTATAAAAAACATGTATGAATATGTATAAGTAAAAAATCAATGTTTAAGAGGTCGTTCTGCTAAACATGGCTTCAATGTGACTTTGTCATTGAGTCTATGTATATGCGCTTGCAACCTCACTATCCACCTATTCTCTATTTCTTCTAATTTATTTTTGAAATTACCTAATCTATGTGTTCTCTTTACTATCTCCAATACTCTAAATTTGAAGGAATGTCTGAGACCATTGTCGAGAGTGTGTTGGGCTAGAGCATTGTTGGTATTTTCTTTGTGTATTGCATAAATATGCTCTCTTATACGCTCTCTTAATGTCCTATTAGTTTTGCCCACGTAGAACTTTGAACACACTTGGCATTGAGCCAGGTAAACTACATCTATGGTTCTACAATCAGCATAGCCTCTGAACGTGTAAACATGTCCAGTGGTGGGATGTTTAAAAACCTGATCTTCATCTATGTACTTGCACTGATTGCAAGTACGGCAAGGAAAAGTGCCTATCCTCTGTGACCTAATAGAATCATCTTTGCTTTCTTCATAACATAAAATCCTATTCAGAGATTTCATATTCTTATAGGATATGTTGGGTTGATCACTCAATAGCTGTCTAATTTTATCATCACACGTTAACAATTTCCAGTTGTTGTCAATAATTTGCTTGATGTAACTGTTCCTATTGGTAAAGGGAATCGTAAGTCTATTCTTGGCCATTCTAGTATTGGCCACTTGTGTATGTATTAAAGAGGATGGATCATTCTCTCCCCTGTTAAAAAATGGGGTTCCTTTACCTGTTCTGTGTTGGTCACTCAATTGTATAGCTCCCTGCACCTCCGATCTCTTATACCCCCTAGATACACAGTTGTCTATCAGACTGACTTGTTGCTGTCTGTAAGTATTGTCCTGTGTACTTAACCTAGATACTCTTAGTGCTTGATTTTCAACTACATTGGAATATACATGACGGGGGTGCATACTGGTTCGATGTAACAAATTATTCCTCCAGCATGATTTTCTAAATAGTTCAGTGTTTATGCCTTTACTTGTCTTAATTAACCTAACATCAAGAAAGTCAATCATACTGTGAGAGTGTGTACTTTCATAATCTAGAAAGTTGGTCGTACCATTAATATATTGAACAAATTCTTGTAATCTCTCTTCAGTTCCTCTCCATACCAAAAACATGTCGTCTACAAAATGACTATAATATCTAAGATGTTTCATGAAATCCATATTCCTCATGACGTATGTGCCTTCCCAATATGCCAACACTAGGTTGGTATATGAGTTGGCACAGGGGGTCCCCATCGCTACCCCCTTTTTTTGTAGGTAATATACTCTATCATATGACAGTACATTATTTTCAAGGATAATCTCTAATAATAACGTCCATCTGATGATCAAATTGTTGGAGATGTTATTTTCAAGGAGAAAGAGTCTAATATACTCAATACCTGTCTTATTGGGTATGGAAGTGAATAGCGATTTAACATCTAGTGTTACAAAAAGGTCGTCCTTATCAATCGGTTCTGATCTATTGAAACTGGCCAAGCTTTCTAAAAAATGTTGAGTGTCCCTCAATATATGTTGTGTGTCATTAACAACATGTTTAAACATTTTGTCTGGATATATTGATAATGATTCAGTTAACCATCCCTTGGTTGAGACAATGGGTCTCAGCGGGGGATCGGTTAACTCTTTGTGTACCTTTGGGAGTCCCCTGAAAATGGGAATAAGTGGATTCTCCACTACAAAATATTTATATAACTCAAAGTTGATAACATTACTCAACAAAAGATCATATAAGTGTCCATGTACATCTCTGATTAACTTATTCAGAGAACTGCCATTCAAAGTTTGGTAAGTCTCACTATCCGATAGCATACACTCTATTTTGTTGTTATACATGTCTTTGTCCATCACCACGATGGCTCCCCCCTTATCAGCCTGTCTGATTACAATCACCACATTATTCTGTAGACTCGGTACAGCTTCTTTCTCATCCCTAGTCATATTATAAAAATCTGGTTTCACATGACCATTATTATATAATTTATGTAAATCACATTCACAAGCCCGTTCAAAAGCCTCCAGCATGGGATGTTGTGGAGGTATGAATGTGGAGGGCTTCTTAAAGTCATTGATGTTATCTATGTTGTCACTTACGCCACTATGTCCAAAAAACATTTTCAGTCCAATGTTCCTCGTAAACAGTTTAATGTCCATAATGATGTCCGCTACATCAGTAAAACCAGAGGGAATAAAGCTCAACCCCTTGTTTAAAATCGATAATTCATGCCTATTAAGCACATACCTTGAGATATTGAGAACTAAGTTCTCTGGGTGGGATTCAACGCCTTCCTCTGCTGTTGATATATTTCCTCTGTACTTTTTCTTTTTTTCTGTCTGTTGTTTGGGGACCATGTCCTTCTCTCGAAGGATTTTATAGGTAGTGGAAAGGTCGGAAAACCCTCTGGTTCTAGAAAAACCTCTTCTGTATTGATACCCAAAAACGAATCCATCGTTGGTTGTTTTCTACGAACATCCCTATTGACTGCTTCTTCGGTTGAACGAAACACATTATGTGAAGGTGTATGTGGTTCTCCATCGGATTGAACCATAGCTTCAATGATAACCTGCCGTTGTCTGTTGGAATTGGTTTGCAATGGCTTGGGGCTCACTTTCAAATCTCTCGTCTCATGAATTAAGTGTCCTGGTTTCGGAATGGTGGCTGACGTCATAGTGGGAGTGTTCATCTGCAACTCCGCCACATCATTGGAGCGATCAGGAAATGTTGTAGTATTCCTGATTTCATTGTTGGAATGGTTGAAATTCCTGTCCCACGGCCAAGAGAACACCTGGCCTTTCTGGAAATCCAGAAAGTCCCTTTCTAACTTTCTTTTTTTGTCCTGTAATGATTTATTTTCGAGGGAAGAAAGCATCATTTTCAGATCGCTATATAAGATCTCCAGTTCTTTGCCATTAAGTATGTTAATTAGCTCTGTCTCCAAGCCTTTAATTTAAAGCTTTAACACTTTCTCTACTAGTTCATATTGTTCAATAAGTATTTTAATATAGGCAAAGCTCGTATCAAGATTTCGCTTTTGCCATTTAGCCAAAAGCTCAGGATAAGCTGTGCCGAACGTGGGCATTTTAAGGACCCTAAGGCCCCTGGGAACAAGCTTGAAGCTGAGGCAAGCCTCCATGTGTAGCATTTGCCATTGGATATTTTTTAATTTGTGTAGCTTAGTTTCAAGTCGCCTAGTAGTTAAGATAATGTCCATATCATGTTTCATTCTGATACGTTCGTCATCATTAGTACAGAGTTCTTTCGTTGACAACTTCAATAAAGGATTACTATTAACTTCCACAAAGTCTTGTAAACAAAATACTTTGTTGGATTCAAAAGTTTGCAATCCTATCAATTGTGTGGGTTCAACAGCCATGTCCCGGCAGTATATCACAAGAAATAGAGTCAGAAGCAAAAATGAGAACTGCCGGATAAAGCACTCCGAATTAGCAACAGTCAATAAGAAATATAAAAACAAGAGTGCACCAATGGCTGGAATACCTCCAAAAACTTCACGAACAACAGCAAGTTGACCATTTATTGAAAAAGTAAACAGCAGGATCCAAAAGTGAGCGCTTTCACGTCCAGTAGTGACGCTTCTTCAGACTTCCATAAAATGCATGAAATGCTAGCTCCTTATATGTACCTTAATTAATATGCTTAAGCAAGTTAATTGCAAACAATTAAAATTAATTAAAATCAATTAAAAGGCAAGCACAACTAGCCAGAGTGAAAAGATATGCTCAAAGGTGTATGTATACAAAAGCATGTATTACTGGCTAAATTTAAAACAACATGATACTACAAGATGTAAGTCATACATGTGTGTAATGTTTCCTGAATACAAAATGTATAAAAAACATGTATGAATATGTATAAGTAAAAAATCAATGTTTAAGAGGTCGTGCTGCTAAACATGGCTTCAATGTGACATTGTCATTGAGTCCATGTATATGCGCCTGCAACCTCACTGTCCACCTATTCTCCATTTCTTCTAATTTATTTTTGAAATTATCTAATCTATGTGTTCTCTTTACTATCTCCAATACTCTTTCAAAAATAAATTAGAAGAAATAGAGAATAGGTGGATAGTGAGGTTGCAGGCGCACATACATGGACTCAATGACAAAGTCACATTGAAGCCATGTTTAGCAGCACGACCTCTTAAACATTGATTTTTTACTTATACATATTCATACATGTTTTTTATACATTTTGTATTCAGGAAACATTACACACATGTATGACTTACATCTTGTAACATCATGTTGTTTTAGATTTAGCCAGTAATACATGCTTTTGTATACATACACCTTTGAGCATATCTTTTCACTCTGGCTAGTTGTGCTTGCCTTTTAATTGATTTTAATTAATTTTAATTGTTTGCAATTAACTTGCTTAAGCATATTAATTAAGGTACATATGAGCTGGCATTTCATGCATTTTATGGAAGTCTGAAGCGTCACTACTGGACGGAAAGCCACTTTGGATCCTGCTGTTTACTTTTCAATAAATGGTCAACTTGCTGTTGTTCATGAAGTTTTGGAGGTATTCCAGCCATTGGTGCACTCTTGTTTTATATTTCTTATTGACTGTTGCTAATTCGGAGTGCTTTATCCGGCAGTTCTCATTTTTGCTTCTGACTCTATTTCTTGTGATATACTGCAGGGACATGGCTGTTGAACCCACACAATTGATAGGATTGCAAACTTTTGAATCCAACAAAGTATTTTGTTTACAAGACTTTGTGGAAGTTAATAGTAATCCTTTATTGAAGTTGTCAACGAAAGAACTCTGTACTAATGATGACGAACGTATCAGAATAAAACATGATATGGACATTATCTTAACTACTAGGCGACTTGAAACTAAGCTACACAAATTAAAAAATATCCAATGGCAAAAGCTACACATGGAGGCTTGCCTCAGCTTCAAGCTTGTTCCCAGGGGCTTAGGGTCCTTAAAATGCCCACGTTCGGCACAGCTTATCCTGAGCTTTTGGCTAAATGGCAAAAGCTAAATCTTGATACGAGCTTTGCCTATATTAAAATACTTATTGAACAATATGAACTAGTAGAGAAAGCATTAAAGCTTGAAATTAAAGGCTTGGAGACAGAGCTAATTAAGATACTTAATGGCAAAGAACTGGAGATCTTATATAGCAATCTGAAATTGATGCTTTCTTCCCTCGAAAATAAATCATTACAGGACAAAAAAAGAAAGTTAGAAAGGGACTTTCTGGATTTCCAGAAAGGCAAGGTGTTCTCTTGGCTGTGGGACAGGAATTTCAACCATTCCAACAATGAAATCAGGAATACTACAACATTTCGTGATCGCTCCAATGATGTGGTGGAGTTGCAGATGAACACTCCCGCTATGACGTCAGCCGCCATTCCGAAACCAGGACACTTAATTCATGAGATGAGAGATTTGAAAGTGAGCACCAAGCCGTTGCAAACCAATTCCAATGGACAACGGCAGGTTATCATTGAAGCTATGGTTCACTCCGATGGAGAACCACGTACACCTTCACATAATGTGTTTCGTTCAACCGAAGAAGCAGTCAATAGGGATGTTTGTAGAAAACAACCAACATTGGATACCTTTTTGAGTATCGATACAGAAGAGGTTTTTCTAGAACCGGAGGGTTTTCCGACTTTTCCACTACCTATAAAATCCTTCGAGAGAAGGACATGGTCCCCAAACAACAGACAGAAAAAAAAAAAGAAAAAGTACCGAGGAAATATATCAACAACAGAGGAAGGCGTTGAAACCCACCCAGAGAACTTAGTTCTCAGTATCTCAAGGTATGTGCTTAATAGGCATGAATTATCGATTTTAAACAAGGGGTTGAGCTTTATTCCCTCTGGTTTTAATGATGTAGCGGACATCATTATGGACATTAAACTGTTTATGAGGAACATTGGACTGAAAATGTTTTTTGGACATAGTGGCGTAAGTGACAACATAGATAACATCAATGACTTTAAGAAGCCCTCCACGTTCATACCTCCACAACATCCCATGCTGGAGGCTTTTGAATGGGCTTGTGAATGTGATTTACATAAATTATATAATAATGGTCATGTGAAACCAGATTTTTATAATATGACTAGGGATGAGAAAGAAGCTGTAGCGAGTCTACAGAATAATGCGGAGATTGTAATCAGACAGGCTGATAAGGGGGGAGCCATCGTGGTGATGGACAAAGACATGTATAACAACAAAATAGAGTGTATGCTATCGGATAGTGAGACTTACCAAACTTTGAATGGCAGTTCTCTGAATAAGTTAATCAAAGATGTACATGGACACTTATATGATCTTTTGTTGAGTAATGTTATCAACTTTGAGTTATATAAATATTTTGTAGTGGAAAATCCACTTATTCCCATTTTCAGGGGACTCCCAAAGGTACACAAAGAGTTAACCGATCCCCCACTGAGACCCATTGTCTCAAGCAAGGGATGGTTAACTGAATCACTATCAATATATCTAGACAAAATGTTTAAACCTGTTGTTAATGACACACAACATATATTGAGGGACACTCAACATTTTTTAGAAAGCTTGGCCAGTTTCAATAGATCAGAACCGATTGATAAGGACGACCTTTTTGTAACACTAGATGTTAAATCGCTATTCACTTCCATACCCAATAAGACAGGTATTGAGTATATTAGACTCTTTCTCCTTGAAAATCGCATCCCCAACAATTTGATCATCAGATGGGCGTTATTATTAGAGATTATCCTTGAAAATAATGTACTGTCATATGATAGAGTATATTACCTACAAAAAAGGGGGTAGCGATGGGGACCCCCTGTGCCAACTCATATGCCAACCTAGTGTTGGCATATTGGGAAGGCACATACGTCATGAGGAATATGGATTTCATGAAACATCTTAGATATTATAGTCGTTTTGTAGACAACGTGTTTTTGGTATGGAGAGGAACTGAAGAGAGATTACAAGAATTTGTTCAATATATTAATGGTACGACCAACTTTCTAGATTTTGAAAGTACACACTCTCACAGTATGACTGACTTTCTTGATGTTAGGTTAACTAAGACATGTAAAGGCATAAACACTGAACTATTTAGAAAATCATGCTGGAGGAATAATTTGTTACATCGAACCAGTATGCACCCCAGTCATGTATATTCCAACGTAGTTGAAAATCAAGCACTAAGAGTATCTAGGTTAACTACACAGGACAATGCTTACAGACAGCAACAAGTCAGTCTGATAGACAACTTTGTATCTAGGGGGTATAAGAGATCGAAGGTGCAGGGAGCTATACAATTGAGTGACCAACACAGAACAGGTAAAGGAACCCCATTTTTTAACAGGGGAGAGAATGATCCATCCTCTTTAATACATACACAAGGGGCCAATACTAGAATGGCCAAGAATAGACTTACGATTCCCTTTACCAATAGGAACAGTTACATCAAGCAAATTATTGACAACAACTGGAAATTGTTAACGTGTGATGATAAAATTAGACAGCTAGTGAGTGATCAACCCAACATATCCTATAAGAATATGAAATCTCTGAATAGGATTTTATGTTATGAAGAAAGCAAAGATGATTCTATTAGGTCACAGAGGATAGGCACTTTTCCTTGCCGTACTTGCAATCAGTGCAAGTACATAGATGAAGATCAGGTTTTTAAACATCCCACCACTGGACATGTTTACACGTTCAGAGACTATGCTGATTGTAGAACAATAGATGTAGTTTACCTGGCTCAATGCCAAGAGTGTTCAAAGTTCTACGTGGGCAAAACTAATAGGACATTAAGAGAGCATATAAGAGAGCATATTTATGCAATACACAAAGAGAATACCAACAATGCTCTAGCCCAACACACTCTCGACAATGGTCTCAGACATTCCTTCAAATTTAGAGTATTGGAGATAGTAAAGAGAACACATAGATTAGGTAATTTCAAAAATAAATTAGAAGAAATAGAGAATAGGTGGATAGTGAGGTTGCAGGCGCATATACATAGACTCAATGACAAAGTCACATTGAAGCCATGTTTAGCAGAACGACCTCTTAAACATTGATTTTTTACTTATACATATTCGTACATGTTTTTTATACATTTTGTATTCAGGAAACATTACACACATGTATGACTTACATCTTGCAACATCATGTTGTTTTAGATTTAGCCAGTAATACATGCTTTTGTATACATACACCTTTGAGCATATCTTTTCACTCTGGCTAGTTGTGCTTGCCTTTTAATTGATTTTAATTAATTTTAATTGTTTGCAATTAACTTGCTTAAGCATATTAATTAAGGTATATATAAGGAGCTAGCATTTCATGCATTTTATGGAAGTCTGAAGAAGCGTCACTACTGGACGTGAAAGCGCTCACTTTTGGATCCTGCTGTTTACTTTTTCAATAAATGGTCAACTTGCTGTTGTTCGTGAAGTTTTTGGAGGTATTCCAGCCATTGGTGCACTCTTGTTTTTATATTTCTTATACACATTTTATTTTCAAACTTATTTACTTTCAATAAACATCTTAGAATATAGTTAGACTTGTTCTGCCTTTTCTTTTAAAATAGGCAGTATTGTAACATGTTCATTTAATCCTGGTGGGAAATCTGTAGCCAACCTTAAGTGCCAAAAGTTCCTTCTTCTGTAATGCATTTTGCCAATCACCACCTCTCACTTCCACAAATACAAAATTGATAATGGCAAATTTAAAACCTACAAAATTCATACATAACGCGCTGTGTTTATATAGAGCGTTAGTCTCTTTTTTGTTTTTTATGTCATATAGATGTTCATATATCCTGGTCTTAAATAGCGTCTCTGTCTTGCCTACATAGAATGAGGAACAGGTATTACATATAGCTATATATACCAGCTTACTAGAAGAACAGTTGCCACTTTTTAAAAAAATATAACTTTTATTCTGGTTGTCAATTGTGATAGAACTATTTTGTAGAATATACGAACAATAGGAACATCTACCACAAGGTTTGCTTCCACCCTTTTTTGCTCGGATACCCGTTGAAGTATTGCCCCTCTCTAACAATGATTTTATATTAGGTCCTATTTTTGTAGAAAATAAAGGTTTATCACCCAGTACTCGAAATACTTCACTGTTGGTTTTAAAAATGTTCCAGGTTTTCATTAATATCCCCTTAACCTGAGAATACAAGGGGCTATACTGTATCACACAGGTTTGTTGGAAGTCGGTTTGATTCCTGACTTCTAAGGTCCTAACTGAGTTGTTAATCTGGTCACTACTTCTACCCAATAAGGGCACATATACATTGACCCACTTATCCAGAACATCTGAGAGTATAGGATCTATAAAATAGCCAGGATAACCTCTCTCCAGGAACATATCCCTTAAAAATTCAAACTCACTGACCACATCTCTTTTCAGTGATGTTATCCTGGCAATTCTAATGGCCTGACCTTTGATAATACTTTTTTTCTGGAAAGTAGGGTGATGACTGTTAAAATGCAGGTAGCTATTGCAAAAGGTATTTTTGCGGTAGATTCTGGAGATATATCCATCCTGTGCTTTTATTGTCATGGTATAGAGGAAATTAATCTCTTTTCATGAAACTGAAAGGTGAATTTCAGAAAATCAGTGGTTTCATTTAAATACTGAATAAATACAAGTATTTTGTCTGAATTCCCTTTCCATAATATAAAAATATCATCCAGAAATCTACATAAAATATTATATTTGACAGGAAAAACTCACTTTGAAAAACATGTTTAGTTTCCCATCCCAATAAAACCAAATTTGCATATAGGGGGGCATATGCCACCCCCATAGCTACCCCTTTTAGTTGTTGAAAATATTCCCCCTCAAAATAGATGTAATTATTTTCCAATATAAGATTCATGAGTTCACATGTTAACAAACCTTCATCAGTAGTATAAGACAAACTAGCAAGAAGTACTTCTTCAAAATATCGCAACCCTTCTTGTTTAGGAATACTTGAAAATAAGTTCTGTACATCTATAGTTAGAAAAAAAACATTCAGGAAACCACAATTCTTTCTTTAATTGACCAAGAAAATCCCATGAATCCTTTAATACATGAGGATATTTTTCCACAACATGTTTTAATTTTCTATCAATATATACTGCCAAATTGTGAGTTTTAGAGCCAGCAGCTGCTACAATCGGCCTAAAGGGTGGTTTTTCCAGGTTCTTGTGTATTTTAGGTATACCACAAAGAACCAGAATCTTGAGGTGTTTGTTCATGAGAAAATCATAGTCATTTCTTGATATCCTCTGATCCATAAGATATTCATACAAGTAGCTATCTAATCTTTGATATGAGATATGAATCTCATTTTTAGAACATAGGGAATAATTGTCCACAATGAATAAAATGTTTTGCATAACATTTGTATATTCCTCTGAATTATATAAAATAATTCCTCCACCTTTGTCAGGTGTCATAATGCGTATTCCCTTATCTTCTCTCAAAGTCTTTATAAGATTTCTTTCCTCATAGTTTAAATTTGAATATGTTTTTTTTTCTCTCCCCATACCTTACATATATATATATATATATATATATATATATATATATATATATATCATATATATATATATATATATATATATATATATATATATATATATATATATTCTTTCACTAGTTTTTCATAAGCAGTGACCAATGGATGCAGAAGGGGATTGAAAATATTTTTTTAGGAATTTCTTTAGATTTATTTTTGGTAGTTTTATCTGAAAACATTATATTCAAGTTTAATTTTCTCAAATATAGCTGTAAATCAACCATCACCATGGCTATATCAGGTGTTTTAGTTGGAACAAATTTAAACCCTTTGGAAAATAAAGAAAAAAAATATTTTGTAATACTAATTCCAGTGTAATTACATATATTAAATCCATTTAAAGTATATTGAATTCCATCTTTAGACTTTATTAAATCTAAAGTATCTACCACCTGGGGCAACCCTTGTACTTCTGTGTCACGTTGTTGTATGTTTTGTATACCTCCTGATTGCAGCTTGCTATTCTCTCTGAGCATCTTGGGAGCAGAAAATCCTGATAATCTCCCATGTGGTTGGCATCATCTTCCCTATAGTCTTCAGTTTCTAAGTCAAAGTTAAAATTTAAACTGACTTTGTCCAACTCCTCAGCTGGCAAACGGGTCGTCGGGCCATGTACACCCTCTGTAAAGACTAGTTTATCTGTTGGATACACTCTACATTGTTTGTACTGCCTGTAATCTCTTTCTAACTTCTTCACTTTTTTATTAAATATACCATCACATCTCTTGTCAACCCTATTGATAATTTTATAATACAAGTTGTCATATTGTGTAAATAGCAAGTCGGGAGAGAAAAAGAAAACATATTCAAATTTAAACTATGAGGAAAGAAATCTTATAAAGACTTTCAGAGAAGATAAGGGAATATGCATTATGACACCTAACAAAGGTGGAGGGACTATTTTATATAATTCAGAGGAATATACAAATGTTATGCAAAACATTTTGTTCAATGTGGACAATTATTCCCTATGTTCTAAAAATTAGATTCATATCTCATATCAAAGATTAGACAGCTACTTGCATGACTATCTTATGGACCAGAGGATATCAAGAAATGACTATGATTTTCTCATGAACAAATACCCCAAGATTCCGGTTCATTTTGGTATACCTAAAATACACAAGAACCTGGAAAAAACAAACTTTAGGCCAATTGTAGCAGCTGCTGGCTCTAAAACTCACAATTTGGCAGTATACATTGATAGAAAATTAAAACATGTTGTGGAAAAATATCCTTATTTATTAAAGGATTCATGGGATTTTCTTGGTAAATTAAAGAAAGAATTGTGGTTTCCTGAATGTTTTTTTCTAACTATAGATGTACAGGACTTATTTTCAAGTATTCCTAAACAAGAAGGGTTACGATATTTTGAAGTACTTCTTGCTAGTTTGTCTTTTACTACTGATGAAGTTTTGTTAACATGTGAACTCATGAATCTTATATTGGAAAATAATTACATCTATTTTGAGGGGGAATATTTTCAACAACTAAAAGGTGTAGCTATGGGGGTGGCATGTGCCCCCCTATATGCAAATTTGGTTTTATTGGGATGGGAAACTAAACATGTTTTTCAAAGTGAGTTTTTCCTGTCAAATATAATATTTTATGGTAGATTTCTGGATGACATTTTTATATTATGGAAAGGGAATTCAGACAAAATACCTGTATTTATTCAGTATTTAAATGAAACCACTGATTTTCTGAAGTTCACCTTTCAGTTTCATGAAAAAGAGATTAATTTCCTGGATACTATGATAATAAAAGCACAGGATGGATATATCTCCAGAATCTACCGCAAAAATACCTTTTGCAGTAGGTACCTACATTTTAACAGTCATCACCCTACTTTCCAGAAAAAAAGTATTATCAAAGGTCAGGCCATTAGAATTGCCAGGATGACATCACTGAAAAGAGATGTGGTCAGTGAGTTTGAATTTTTAAGGGATATGTTCCTGGAGAGAGGTTATCCTGGCTATTTTATAGATCCTATACTCTCAGATGTTTTGGATAAGTGGGGCAATGTATATGTGCCCTTATTGGGTAGAAGTGGTGACCACATTAACAACTCAGTTAGGACCTTAGAAGTCAAGAATCAAACCGACTTCCAACAAGCCTTTGTGATATATAGCCCCTTGTATTCTCAGATTAAGGGGATATTAATGAAAAACTGGAACATCTTTAAAACCAACAGTGAAGTATTTTGAATACTTGGTGATAAACCTTTATTTTCTACAAAAATAGGACCTAATATAAAATCATTGTTAGAGAGGAGCAATGCTTCAATGGGTCATCATCATCATCATCCCTTTTTCCCATTTACATGGGGTCGGGGTATCGTATTAACTGTCGCCAACTCTCTCGATTCAGTGCCACTCTCCTGCCATTTTCAACATTCATGCCTGACTGTCTTAGATCTTCTTTCACACAATCCATCCACCTCTTTGCTGGACGCCCTCGCTTCCTCTTACCTTCTTCCTGTCTGTCCCAAATCTCCCTCACCGGATTGTCTTCTGCTTTTCTACACATGTGCCCATACCATTGTAATCTGTTTTCTTTGATCTTTTCTGCAATTGGAGCTACTTTGGCTTCTGCTCTTATGTCCTCGTTTCTTTGCCTGTCCCGCAGTGTGCATCCTACCACCTTTCTCAGGCACTTCATTTCCATCACCTCTAGCTTTTTCAACTGTTCTGCCTTTACTGCCCAGGTTTCTGTACCATACAGTAGTACTGGTCGCACCACTGTCTTGTACACCTTACGTTTTAGCTTCTTTGGCATTCTTCTGTCATATACTACACCTGACACTCTATGCCAGTTGGCTGCCACCCCTCTGAATCTAGCTTTGACCTCTTCATTCAGACTACCCTTCTCCTCAACCACCCCTCCCAGATACTTGAAGCTGTTTACCTGTTCTACTATCTTCCCATCTATCTCTATTCTCAGCTTCTTCTGATTTCCCCAATCTGCTGCCATTACCACTGTCTTATCTGTGCTTAGTTTCATCCCATGTGCCTTTAGATTTGAATTCCATTCTCCTATCCTTTGCTGAAGTTCTAGATCAGAGTCTGCCTGTACTGCCACATCGTCTGCATACAGCAGCTTTGTTGCTCTGACCCCTCCAACCTGTTTGCTGTTGTAGTCCATTACCAGTATGGAACAGCAGTGGGCTCAGAGCTGACCTTGTGTACACCCACTCCCACTGGGAACCCCTCAGTGAGGCCAAACACTGTTCATACTTGAGTCACTGAGTCCTTGTACATAGCCTGTACTAATTCTACCAATGTTTCTGGGACTTCAAACCACCGCAGTACTGCCCAGATCAGCTTTCTTGGGACCTTGTCATATGCTTTCTCCAAGTCTAGGAAAGCCCAGTTTGACTCTCTCCTCTTCTCTAGTTTCTTCTCAAGTATCTGTCTCAATGCAAACATTGGGTCAATTGTGCTGCATCCTGATCTGAATCCGAATTGTTCATCTCCCATCTTACATTCTACTATTCTGCGTATCCATTTATCAATCACCCTCTCCAGAACTTTCATGCAATGTGGTAGGAGTTTGATGTCTCTATACTGTCCACAGTTGTGGATGTCCCCTTTGTTCTTGTACACTGGCATGAGTATGCTTATTCTCCAGTCATCTGGAATATGCCTTTCTCTCCACATTGCAATTAGTACCCTCAGGAGCCATTTCTCCCCTAGCTCACCCAGCATCGTTATCATATCTGCTGTGACCTCATCTGAGCCTGCTGCTTTCTCTGACTTCATTTTCCTTAGTGCTGCTCTTACTTCTTCTAAGCTGGGCTCCTCTTCTACTCTCATTGTATGCTGTTTCTGGGGCAGTACCACTTCTGTGGGGTTTTCTTCATTCAGAAGCTGCTGGAAATACTCCTTCCATCTGCCTTTGATGTCCTGTGGGCTGGTAAGCAGGTTGTTGCTGGAATCCCTTATGAAGGGTGTTTGACTATCTTCTTTATCTTTCTTTCTTTGCCTTGCAACCTGGTATAGTTTCTTTGTGCCCCTTACTGAGTCACTTTCCAGAAGCTGATAGAATGCCTCTGATGCCCTATTCTTTGCTATTGCAACTTCTTTCTTAGTTTCTTTGTTAGCCAACCAGTAGTCCTTCCTAGCTTGGTCAGTCTTTTCAACCTCCCACTTCTTCCTGTACTCCTTCTTTCTTTTGATTACTTCCTGCACTTCTGCATTCCACCACCAGCTTTCCTTATGTACCTTATTTCCATACCTGGCTCGGCCACATATCTTTTCTGTAGTCCTAACACATGCTGTTTTTAGGCGCTGCCACTCTTCTTCAACTCCACCTATTTCCTCCTCTTCTTGGGGTGCTAGAGCCCTGAGTAATTCCTTGAACTGCTGTACTTTCTCTCCAGTCAACTTCCAGGTCTTCAGCCTGGTCTCTGTTGACCTTAGAGCCTTCTCTGACCACTGCTTGCAGCTGATTGTGGCAACTACTGGTTTATGCTGTGAACCGATTGTTTCACTGGGGATGACTTTGCAATCATGGATTCTACCCCAGTGCCTTTTCCTTACTAGGAGGAAGTCTACCGGAGTTGCATGTTGGCTACTCTTGTATGTGATCTTGTGGCTGTCTCTCTTTCTGAACCATGTGTTGGCTACTATCAAGCCATTTGCTAGACAGAAGTCTAGAATGACTTCTCCTTCTTTATTCCTATTGCTCCACCTCCACTTCAACGGGTATCCGAGTGAAAAAGGGTAAAAGCAAACCTTGTGGTAGATGTTCCTATTGTTCGTATATTCTACAAGATAGTTCTATCACAACTGACAACCAGAATAAAAGTTATATTTTTTTAAAAAGTGGCAACTGTTCTTCTAGTAAGCTGGCATATATAGCTATATGTAATACCTGTTCCTCATTCTATGTAGGAGACAGAGACGCCATTTAAGACCAGGATATATGAACATCTATATGACATAAAAAACAAAAAAGAGACTAATGCTCTATATAAACACAGCACGTTATGTATGAATTTTGTAGGTTTTAAATTTGCCATTATCAATTTTGTATTTGTGGAAGTGAGAGGTGGTGATTGGCAAAATGCATTACAGAAGAAGGAACTTTTGTGGCAGTTAAGGTTGGCTGCAGATTTCCCACCAGGATTAAATGAACATGTTACAATACTGCCTATTTTAAAAGAAAAGGCAGAACAAGTCTAACTATATTCTAAGATGTTTATTGAAAGTAAATGTTGTTGTTGTTGTGTCTTTTGGCTTTTCCCGGTTAGGGTTCGCCACAGTGGAACTCCGGTCCGCTAATGATTGGTAGTTGATTTTTGCATGTAGAGTTACCAGCCCTGACACACAACCTTCAATGAAGGTATGCCCATTCACGCATGTCTCCACGCAGAAGACGCTCTAGCTGAGAATCAAACCAGACAGTGTCTTACTGTGAGGCAACAACACTACCGCAGCACCACCACTGCGGATGTTTAATGAAAGTAAATACGTTTGAAAATAAAATTTGTATGCCTTGTAGCATTTCCCAAGGGAAATATTTACTGATACAACAATTTTTTCATATGATTTCAGAAGTAAAAGCTTGCATATTTAAACAAGTATTTTTTATTCTGTAGTTAGTTCATGAATTTTACAAGCAACTGATAAATGATTTTCCTGTTTTTTTAATAATATATAACAACATGTAAATTACATATGTAAAAGTTTTTTGTAAACAATATGTTGGTGAACAACATGATTTTATTCTTTTGTAAACACAGTTTTTAGCCTTGGGTTACTTGGTTGTTAAATATTTATGAACCATGAATTCTCCTTGATAACAATGGGTAGATTTGAACCAATAGCTATATTGTATTGTGTATTTAAACTTTTCTTTTAAATTGTTCCTTTGTTCTGAAGAAGTCATACCTGTTGATGAAAGCGCTTAACAATATTCGATTAAATTTATACTGAGGACTCGCAACTTTGGTGCTTTTTTGGTTACTTAGTTCTTGGTGGAGCACCTTTTGCACCATTTGTTTGGTTTCTCATACTAGGATAAACAAAAGACAATGTCAGTGGTAAAGGGCAAAACAACTTTTATAAGCTGTGAAAACTTAAATTCATTATGCCGTTGCCACATGTGTGTGAAGTAAAAGTGTGGCAGAACAAAATGTCAAACAGCTTTTAAAGCTCTTTGCTTTTCAGAGTGGCAGTTTATTTCTGCCTTCAATCTCAGTAACAGTACTGAAGTGTTTTACTAGACTTCAAAGGCTTTGAAAGATGGTAAAATACTTTGCATTCCTACTCATTCCTCTTTCTGTAATTACTACTGCCTGAAGCTGATAAAGCTCCATACCCTAAAAAGAATTATGATCAGGCCTCTCTGACTGTAGACATTGGTATGTCTTGTCAACAAGAATGTCAATGGTCACAAATTTTTTTAGCATTCTTTGCTTAAACACTTAGCTATCCTAAATACTATGGCTTCATCTGTGTACTTCAGGAATGTTCAGAATACTGCCTAAATGGTCTTTATTTCATCAGGTGCAAAAACAACTATCCACATTGTCCTTTCATTTCCAAATGCTTTTTAAGTTATCCAACGTTCTTAAGGTTTCTCCATAACATAGTTGCTTTCTGTCTGACAGAACTCTACATGACATGTAGCTGACTACTTCAGAGGAACAGAAAATATGGAGAGTTTGTAAACAAAATTTGGCACATCCCCTGGAAATGCTCCTGACCTGGTGCAAGTGCCTAATTGGGGCATTGTCAGTTAACTCCACCTTCTGAAGATGGAATGATGAAATATCTGTACTCCTAATAGGCCGGGCAGGTACAGCTCTAATGATGCTTCATGTGTTTGCTACTTAGTTGATTTGAAAGAAAAGAGAGAGAGAGAGAGAGAGAGAGAGAGAGAGAGAGATCCAGACTTTTTGAGAGCAGAATATCAAATTTTTCTTATAAATATTTTTTAGCCACTCTTGCAAGCGCTCTTCCCAAAAAGCACTTATGCTTCATTACAAGAAATTCATTTTTTCATGTACCACTTCAGTTTCTGCTGGAACAAAACACTAACACTGAATATTAGATGCAGACTATTATGGATGAGACCATCTTTTGACAACTCAGTAAACTAAAAACTTTCTTTTTGAGTCATTGCACTGTATTTAACCCACAATAACTATCACAAACAGAAGATAATTAAAGTTATGGAGATGGTAAATGACACCGAGGATACCCATTTCAGATGATTCTTTCTGTATGTGATTAATTTTGGTAGCTCTGAAAGACAGAAGGCAGGTACAGAGATAAGTGCAGTCAGCATCAAGAGAAGAAAGGTACCTTTTTTGAGTGAGGAAAAGTTGAGAATCCGAAAAAAGAATAAGGACCTGAAATTTTAGCCCAACTGTTGCAACCTCCTTACCTTCTAAATCACAAAGCTATATTCCTTCCAAGAAATGGGATAGCACCATGCCTATACAGTCATTTTGTTAATAAATGATTTTACTTCAGGAGGAATAAATAAATAAATAACACATACAGTCAGCCAACCAGGTTATTAACTGAATCTGAAGTTACCCATTTTAGTATAGCTTCCTAGGAGTTAGGTTATCCCACCTTTTATGTATCATGTTCCCTGATACCAGTATATTGTGGGTAACTGACAGTTTGTTTAAAATAAATAACACGAGCAAAACAGCAAACCATGGTAAGAGTTATATGATGTCTGTAGCAATGCTGACTCACTAAAATTTTAGCAGTTCATGAACTCCTATATGCACTTGTAATTTTGACTATGACTGCTATCTGCCCTTATAGGATAACTGGTATGAAGAGGCTTGCATCATTCATTAGAGTTTTGTTTTAGTGTCTACCAGCTGTAAACCAAACAGTATGAATCATGGCATACTTTCATATTTATGTTGAATGATAACAGTATTTCTGTGCAGCAAAGTTTAAACATTTTAAATAATTTTACTTTGGAAAAACCTGGATGCCAATGGACTGGAGATGTTTTGCTCTGTTATGCTATTGCACTCAGGAGAGCAACATAATTTTTAGTCAAAAGTGGAACAAATGCTTTTATTAAAAAAGTTAATGACCACATATGTTAGAAACAAGTACCACTTTATTAAATGTTTAGTAATATTTTAAAATCGGATATGACAGTTAGATATAAATGATAAATGGAAAAGTTATCAAAAATATAATAATTACACCCTTAATACATTTTCCACATGACTGCAATATTCCATAAATATATGAATGTGGGCCTGTACTGTGGCAAAATTATTAAATATTTTGTAACTCATTGTTATGTTTACTAAAAAAAATGTCAGACTGATTTGCTCAATATCCAAAAAGGTGACTGGCATTCTGAACATATGGATAATATCATTCGACTCAGTGTCACCACAAATATAACAGCTGGAATGGGACTCTTTATTTTACCTGGAAGTACTGTATGATCCATTGCAGTCTGCTGTTTATGTCTCTAAATAACTGCATTTTTGCAATCTGCCCCTGCTGTTTTTTTTTTCCTGTTTGATCTATAAAGAGAGATGTGGTCCAGTTCTTATGTGTGCCAGCACATTACATGAAATCAGAATGAACCTGAAAATGTGGATATAAACAGTCAGCACTAGATTCAGCAGATGCATAAATGAAAGGGAAAAAATCTAGGCAGTATACGAAGTGCCTCTTGAAGCAAATTAATTAACTGCCAACCTGCTAGAGGACATTTGTCCCAAACTACATCTATACAATTCCTAATACATGATTATGTCAAGTCTGAAATCTTTCTTTTCTAATTCCTGTGCTATAATCACAAACCAGCACCATTCTTTTAGTGAGAAAATCACAACTAACAAAGTATTACCTGATGCAGGAAGTTGAATTTAGTACACATTTAGTACAATTACCTTCTGTGCATATGTATTCTTTATCTTGATGAGGTCAAGACCAGAGATAGATTCCTTAAAAATGATAGCAGTAATTGTATCTGACAACCTTTCTATACTGATTAATCTCCCAAGTCACTCACTATGACAATGAAAGCAAGTACTTGGTAAATTGAATCAGAAATCATTGTCAGTCATGCTTAAGTTCCTGTAAATAAATTATTTAATCTTGCTCAGCAACAAAAATCAAAGACACTTTGTTTCCAAAATAAAGTTTACTCGTCCACATTTGGTGTTGAATGTTCCGGTCTGATTTTTGCCAATTTCCTTTCTCTCTTGCTTGCAGAAGATTTAAGTGCTTGATACATTTAAAATGTCATGTTTCCCAAGCAATATTTTAGTACATGCATGTCAAGGACCAAACTGATTCATAATCATCTTCAGACCGTCTTGTTATCTTCTTTTGAAACCAGAAGTTTGGGAAAAGACAGGAAAAATGGAAGTAGACAGAAACAAATGAAAAAACAAAAGAAAGCAGGAAAATTAAGTAAGAGTCATTCTGTTAATAGATAAGTGCATGTTCAGAAATAAAAGTATACATAGGTGCAATTACTGAAACAGCAGTGAAGTCAGCATATTTCTTTTGTTCTTGATTGCAGTTAGTAAATAATTATTTCATAATTGCTCTGTTAATTACATGGATCAGATGTCAGTTACCTTATTATTTATACTGTGTGCTACAGGCAGTTTACAATAAATCCTCAGTTGCTTTGAACACTTGAACAAGAGCTGAATTGAACTGCATCAGTGAATTATTTTGTTTCAAGTTGTAATCATTGCAAGCTGAAGAATAAGAAAGCAAATACATGACCAGAACAATTAAATGAAAATCGCATGCAGGATAATCATATATGTTCCTTATAACCCATCTGTATTTTCAGACTCAAATTACTTTAAGATAAATTAAGTACAATCAAAAACAGGTGAAGAAGAATACAGATTTAAAAAAAAAACAACTACAGCTGTTAGTTTATTATACTAAATCAATGCAGACAATGAAAGGAATAAATGTGAAGGTACCTGTAAACAAGAGTTTCTACTTTTCTAGTAATGAAGTGTTTAAACTGCTGGCTGCTGATGAAAGACAACAGTTTTAAGGTAAGTACTAATAAAGTATACAAGCTTTACTCAGGATGGGCTGCTTGCAATTAAGCAAGATGGTGACTTTAGTCATGTGCAGCCTGTGATGCAGAAACATACTTGTTTATACACCAGCAAATGAAACAGAACTGTCTGTTACATCAGTAAATATGTTTTTCTTTCTCTGTTTCTCAGCCTTTTCATCTTGCACACCACTTCTTTATCCTCTACCCAATGTCCCCATGTTTGACATATTCTCATTTACATCTTCTTCAGTACAGCAGCGTATTACTACTTAAAAAGCAGGTAATCTGATAGAAAAATTGTTCCAATCCTTCAGCAGTCTGCAAAAGCATATCCTGACGTTGTTCTTATATCTTTCTAAGTTTTCCTTGGAAAATTTCTAAACGTACTGCTTAACCACTACATTCAGAGTAAAATGTTACTTTTATTTTGTACACTTTGTAGATATGTATAATTATTGTTGCTAAGCTCAAACTGCAACTTTTCATAAACGAAGGACTTGAGGATAGTAGTGAATTACTTAATAATTGGAAGTATCCTAATTTCACGGGAATACTGATTTTCAGAAAGCAACAATTTAGTAGAATAAATCTATTATCAGATGGCAGCAGGTTCAAGGCCGTAACTACCTACTGTACCCTATATTTGATTCATCTGGCAATGTGGATATGTTTAAATTCTCTTTACAATGTTTATGGGGGTCTATATCAATTTAGTGAAAATTCAGTTCAGCGAATGGCATTTTCAGTTCACTTACATTGAACAAATTTTTGTCGAATTGTTCATATTCAGATTGCAGTACAGCGAGGATCTGGAAATGTTCCCTTTCCCACTGTAGTGTGATCTCGGAGTTGGTATATATAATTAGTGGGGGGGAGGTTGTAGCCTCTCACAAGAGCAGATTTCGTTGAATGACATTTCCAATGAAATGCTGCTCACTGAACTGTCACTTCGCTGAAGTGATACAGACCTATTTATAGTGCTGGCATGGTCATGATTTTGAAAGATACACATAAGAAATCCAAATATACAGAAATATTAATTTTGAAAATCATACAGTTAAAGAGTACTTTCTCTATAGCCATATTTTGTATTTGAAAATCCATTGTAGACAATATTTTTAGTATTATCCCTGCCATGATATAACTCCCTGTAACTCTCTGTAACCTGCAGACAGGACACAAAACCTACAAACACCATACCTTTAAATTTAACCATAACACAGGCCATACAGCTAGATATAGGTTTTCTCCTGTTGGTCACCCTAAACTTAAATATAATCACAATCTTAATCCTAACCATTATTGAAATCCAAACCAAATCTTCAGACATAATTCAAACCAAGATGGCAACTCCAGTCCCAAACTCTCAGACATATATAAGTAGTATAGTTGTGACATTCAATGACATGACATTTCACAGAAATAACATTTACATAAATTAACCTGTTGTTCACATAAACATTTGTGAAAATGATATATGACCAAATAGACTTTCAATGTGTACTGACACAGCAGTATCACTGAAAACAAATGTATGATATATACAATTAAATACTATTAAATCTGAGCATTGTGGTGATGACTTGTACCTCTGCAGATTTCATTTATTTATTTTACATTTGATTAGCTGGTAAAAGTCCAGCTGGGCTAGAAGCCCATTTTCAGTGGAGACCTGGGGAGAAAAGCTCCATACAACAAAAAGAGTTTTACAGTTATAAAGGGTATCGCAAAGACAATAGCTTAAAAATAAGCAGCATATAAGACAGTGGTAACCCAAACATCTAGCTGGGAATTGGTAATACATTAAATGCAGGAAATACAGTATTGAACAGAGTTAGGTACAAGCTACTCTGGAGCAACATTAGGTGAGATTATGCACAGAGTAAGATGGAGGATCGATCGTCTGCAGAATTAGTAGGCATGATGAAACAAAACTGGTTTAATAAATGCTGTGGCTAAGTGTGACAAAACAAGAAAGGTGTTCGATACAAAATGCTGATTATAATATCTGATACATCTAACATATTGAGGGGACAATAACATTTTAAAAGAGATATACTAAGACACCTAGCTAATCTGACCTTCATTCCACCTCATCTTGATAGTAAATATTTAGATTGAGTTGTTTGCTTCAAATTGTAACAAGACTTGATGTGATGACTGCAGATGTGAGCTGCAATAAATCATTAACAGGTGAAATCCTGAATTTGTCAATTGTCTTAGTTTTCCTCAGTGGCAGACACACACACACACGCACACACACACACACACACACACACACACACACACACACACACACACACACACACACACACACACACACACACACACACACACACACACACACACACACACAACTATAACAGCTGTGACTGACAGCAAATGTGACTAAGAAGTGCAATTTATCGTACAAAATGTGCAAGCACATGGGCAGTCTGCAATGGAATAGGGCAGATATAATGGACTATTTTCTTTCCTGGTACCATATAAAATGTGTAACATTATTTATTCTCTTCATGAGAGGACTACTTTTCCCAGTAAACAAGTAAAGGAATGCTATCTGGTTTCATCTAGCCAGCAATATTGGAGATTTCAAGCTTTATTCTTTTGATAAACACAAAGCTTATTAGCATAGATATCAGTCATTTTACCTCTATTGTCTAATGCAGAGGATTAGGATCATGTCATCTGCCATAACCAGTCTGATATGTATGTATTTAAGAAACAGATTCTAAGAACACATAAAGTGATGTCATGATCAGACACAGCCACAATTACTTGTAATAGACAAGGCTTTTTAGTTGTTATGATGTACTTACTAATAAAAATGTATAGTATAGTGAAGTATCCGGAAGTTTTAAAAGCTGTGTTGCTGAATAAATGGCCACTAGAAGTGAAGTGCACCTCTGAGCAATGAATAAATTTAGATAATACTAGACACTTCTTGTTTTCTGGTTGTTTGTCTGGCAGTATAAAGCATGTTACAGCTTCTAAAGTTACAGTATCTGTAGGCTTCTGATGCTGTACTGTCATGACTGCTGTCTGTGCAGTAGTAAAAGGCCATCTAATAACAGCAAGGTTCACATGCAAGAACTTGTAACAAGTTTATTATAGGGAGGTTATTTTCCCTTAGTTTTGGAGCATAATCAATGTACTGCATGTATTACAATTATTTCTATCCAGACTAAGACAATTACTGTAGATACATCCTCACTTTTGGAGTTATAAATGGCTGCATTACTTTTCTTCTTTTAAACTACATGTTTGGACATCACATTAGAGTTTACATATGAACTAGGAGATAATATCCCCCATGTTGTTATGTACAGTAGATCATACACTGTTTTAATGAATGTGTTGAATTATTGGTTTATAACTGCACATTTATTCTTGCACTAAGTCTGTGCTCTTGAAACTTAGTGTAGGAGCCTGCCATAAATACATCACCTTTCAGTTAGATATATTTAACAGTATTGCCAGTAACAAAGTATATACTTCGGAGGGTACAGTGTCTTTACTGTTTGAACAAATTTCTCAGTTCTTGTTTCTGAAAAATGGGTTGCATAACTATGAATATTTTTAATGTCTTTGGGTGACTGGTGATTGTAGATTTGTTAATTCTCTTCGTCCACTACAAAATGATTGCCTTACATTATAGTGCCAGACTGCAGATTTGCCTCTACTTAACAACAGGACTGCCACTGCTATTTCATCCAGTACTCGGGGTTCAGCTCATGAAACATGTAAATGTGTTAGAATATTGACAAATAGTAAACTGCAATCCTAAATGCAGGCTAAATACATATATTTGAATACAATGTTCTGTGGTTAAGTAGAGACAAATCTGCAGTCAAATCTGCATCATGGACCTGCTTAACAAAGATATAGGTGATCTCTAAACTCTTGACCCCACACAGTTTGGCTTTGTCAAGGGGGGATCCTGCCTGCTGAACCTGGTTGACTTCTTTGAGGCAGTCACCAAGGCTGTGGATGAGGGTAAGGCAGTGCATACAGCCTACCTCAACCTGGCCAATGCCTTTGATACCACTCTCCACTCAGATTTAATTGATAAACTCACCAAACTAGGCATCAATCCTTACATCACTAGGTGTGTTGCAAGTTGGCTCAAAGACAGCACCCACAGAGTGAAAGTTGTAGATTGTTGACCAGTCATGTGTGGAGTCCCACAGATCTCGGTCCTGGGCCCTGTCCTGTTTGGCATCTACTTCTCAGAAGTCCAGGCCAACACAGAAGGACTCTGGCTAACCAAGTTCATGATGACTACAAACTAGGAGTCATTATCAACTCCCCAAGTGATGCAGATATCCTACAAAAGGGCCTGTCTGAGACCAATGACTGGTGTCGAAACCATGCTCTGAAGCTTAATGCCAAAAAATGCGTTATCATCCCCTTTTGAAAACACTCAGTTCCCACAAACTACCACATTGATGGGAACTCACTGAACACTGAAGGGGCCATAAGAAATCTGGGCACCCAAGTCGACAGCCATCTCACCTTCGATCACCACATTGCCACTGCGTTCAGAAAGTCCTTCAACATGGCACATCTTATAACTAAAGGTTTTGCATCCAGGAAGAAAGAGGTCATCATCCCTTTCTAATCATGCCTCATTAGACCAATCATCGAATATAATGCCCTGTTTGGCATTTACCTGACCAGATACTGACAACAGCTGGAGAGGCCACAAAAGTACCTCACGAAATGGATCAGAGACCTTATACACATGTCCTACATAGACTGACTCAAGAAACTTCAGCTGTTCTCAGTCTCTTATTGTCTACCTAGAGGTGATCTCTGCTTGACTTACAAAGCCATGTCCAACCCAGCCCTACTTGAAATGCTACACCTAAAGAAATCCCAATCTCCTCACGCCACACGCTTCAGAGATCAAAACCTCATTACCACAATTAACAGAACATGCTGGAGGGACAGGTTTATCTCCCAAAGACTGCCCATACTCTGGAATAAGCTCCCCATTCATGTCAAGCAGAGCACCTCGCTGGCCCTCTTCAAGAGAAATCTTGACGAGTGGATGGGTAACAGGAAGTTCAACCTAGGGATCACTCCAGTTGCCCTACTGGATAGGGTCACTGTGAACTAACATCGGGAGGCACGGTGCCTGGGGATTTTTTTTTGGCTAGGCTTGTAAAGGCTCCGGGGCCATTAGCCTAGTACATACCTATGAACTTATGAACCTATATATACATGCATACATACATACATACCTCTTCAAGAATGCAGGTATAATGGGGATATAATGGAAGCTAATATTGCTCCTGTTTTGTGATTAATGTTTATAGATATTTTTTATTTATTTTGAAGTTTGTTCTCTTTGCAGTGCAGAAAGTCTCTTAACATATGATTTTTATTTTTTGCAGAACTACAGAGCTCCAGACTTATAGGAAAATGGTGGTGAATGAAGAGACAGGCCTCAGTGGATAAGGAATCTATAACTAAACATCAAAACCTCAAACATCAGCAACCACATTCAATTAATTAATTTTTATGTCACACAGAAACTAATGTTAACTAAAAGTAAAAAAAAAAAAAAGCATTTTTCCACTGTCAAGTTATCTAAGCTTTCACTAATGTGGTGCTCTTTCACCCCATTCCCATTAGGGTCTATATTAAAAGCACAAATGGTCGGAATGTCGACAACCTCTTGATCAACACGTATGTGTCAAATGACCCTTTCAGCGAATGGCCACATCTTTAATTTCTTTTTTATATTGTGTTTTTTGTATTTGACCTATTGATTTCTTTCCCATGGAATGAAATTGATGATGTGGCAATTCACTGAAATGGCTTTTCAACACATACGTGTCGATCAAGAGGTTGTCGATATTCCAGCCATTCGTGCTTCTAATATAGACCCTTCCCATTAGATAAGTACACTGACTCCATGGTCATGTCCCCACAGAACAATGGTGCACACTACATGGAGAGTTCTCTGTCCTCATCAGCAGCATTCCACAGCTGAATTTTGACTACTCAAAGAGCTGTAGTACTTTAGGAAGTCAAAATGTACATCAAGGTTTCACCTTCTGCCCAAACATTTCCAGAAATGCATGGTTTAAAACTAAAATGAGAAATACTGAAGATCCATGTTTTAAAAGTAATACTTAAAACAGTGAGAAGCACTGCCTTTGGATTTTGATGTTTCTGTTTCAATATTTACAGATTTGAAAATATAGAATATGAGCCAATGGATAGTCACGCTCCTGGGGCAGACTAAACCACATGGAATTACAGATAATCATGTAGCATGTTGACTGAATCATTATTTCAGTGACATAGATATACAATATAGACAACTGCTCATGGACCTGATGTGTCTTTTCAAGAATCATGGTTCACAATGAAATTGTGAGTCTCATAGAGATTATATAGTCATTTTGCAAAACTGCAAAGTCTAAACTATGCAACATTGCTATCACAACATGTCATAAATAATAACATCATAATAAACTCAAAGAGTGCTTCTAAAGGGGATGGATCCCTACATATCTCATGTGAGAATTTGGCCAAATTTCCTGATCTCTAAATATAATAACTTTGAGGCTGTACAAGCTTACACCAAAAATAAAAGAAAACATGCAAAAACTACAGCCTTTCTCTTTAAGCCACTTGACCTTGGAGAGTGTATTAAACACAGAATATTAAATTTTGTGACAAACTGAGACTCAGAAAGATTATGCATGCATGATGCAAGACGTTGCCAAAATATACTCAAAACCACAAGTGCTGACAAAACAAAGCAAAATACAAGTTAGTGTTGCAAGAAATCATGCAAAACAGTGAACATCTTTATTTTAATTTCTACATGTTTGTGCTTACTGAAACCAAGCAGGAGCTAGTGACATGAATTCAACTTTCTTGCACATGACATTCAATCCAAACTGGATCGTAAGGGTTGATATGCTATTTTGGTAGGCTATGATTAGAGGACTGCTTGTACAGTGACTTGAGTCTGCTTTCCTTTCAGGTCAAACAAATCATTCTGATAAGCATTTTAGTAGCGGAAGAAATCATCTAGTGATATTTGTTGGGGTCAGCAGTCCGTCAATTATGGGCAGTAGAGAGGTATGAAAATACAGTCACAAAGTGCTGGAGAAGGGTGATTGATAACTGAATAAGCACAGTAGTAGAAAATAAGAAGGGAAATTAGAAGTTCAGATTCAGATCACAATGCAACATAACTGGCCCAGTCTGTTCAGTGAGACAGATAGAGGAGAAGAAGCTGTAGATGAATAAAGAGTTGACCTAGTCTTTGCAAGACTTGGAGAAAGCATATGACAAGGTTCCACAAAGCTGACATTGTAATTCCTGTGATGGTTTGAATTTGTAGAAGCATTGGTAGAATTAGCACAGGCTATATACCAGGACCCAGTGGCACATGTATGACGAATGTTTTGACTCACAGAGGTGTTCTAAGTGAGAATGGGTGTGCACCAGGGTTCATTTCTGAGCTCACTGTTGATCATACTGGCAATGACATAATTACTAAACAGGTCAAAGGGGACAGATTTAAAAAGCTGCTTTATGCAGATGATATGGGATTACTGACTCTGAATACAAACTTCAGAAAAAATAATACAGGAATGGAACGCAAAACTGAAAGCATGTGGGCTGAAACTGAAAGCAGACAAGACAGCTGTCATGGCAGTTAATGGGAAAAAGCAGATAAAGCTGAGAACTGAGACAGAAATAAAAATATTAGAACAGGTAACAGCTTCATGTATCAGGGAAATTTGAATGAGGAGGTCAAAGCTAGCCTAAGAGGTGCTGCAGTTAAATGATGCACAAAGACAGGGACAGACGGTAATATAAGACTGCCAAAGGAGCTGAAAGGGAAGATGTACAAATCAGTGTTGCAACCAGTGCTTCTCTTTGGTACACACACCTGGCAGTAAAGGCAGAGCAGTTGAGGAGATGAATTTCCTAAGATGGGTAGTAGGATGCACACTGTGGGACAGACAAAGAAATGAAGACATCACTGTAGAATCTGTAGTAGTCAGTTACAGAGAAGAACACAAGAGGACAGATTATGGTGGTTCTGGCATACATGCATGAAAGCAAAAGATGAATTGCTGAAGAAGATTTAGGAAACACAGGAAGAAGACAAGAAGAAATAAGGATGCCTAGCCAAGAGATGAATTGATTGCATAAGAGAAGACCTAGGACAGTCAGACATGACTGTTGAAAAAGTTAAGACACTGAATGGAGTGACTTGTTGACAGCTGGGCAGTTGTAGCGAATGAGTGGAACTGCTATGAAGATACAATAAACAAAGGATTTTTTCTAATTCAATATGCTTTATATAATATCCTGTTAATGGGCATACTGCATTTAGGTTATGCTACAGCTTTGCCATGCACATTCTTTTGGATTGGACAATAGGAATTCAGGTTAGTACTGGATACTAAGATACCTCAAGGGCAAAGATGTCCTCCCTGAGGTGGTTGAACCTATACTACTTGAAAAACATAAACTTTGTTACAGAACTCGTGTTTCAGATATTTTGGGATAGTGACTCACATCAGAATGTACATACAGTTTTATGGGGCACATACAGAAACAACAGTCAACCAAGAAGTGACTAAATGGGCCATGATGAAGAGGAATGCATTTAAGATATGTTGTGTTGCTTGGAGCAGGTAACAAAGCATGAGAAAGCAAAGTTCTGAGAGAGAGGCTTCCTAGTTTAAAAGGCATGACTCCTAATAATTCAGAAAGATGTCATTAAACTGAAGAGCTTTCCTGACTTGGATGCCAACCCCCCCCCCCCCCCCCCATGCATATCATGCCTCAAGCATGCTGAGTAAAGAAGTAGAAGGCTGGTCCTAAGGTACTGTTCCTAATGATCCAGCTATAAGTAAAACAACTTAATCACCAGAACGAATGACAGAAATCCTGTAAGAGCATTACACAACTAGATCAGTCAGAAAATGTGCCACTGTGGTGCAGGGGCTGTCCATAAATCAATAACATGAAGGGTCAGATTAATAGAAGTGAGGAAGGAGCTACAACTGCTTGCCCCTAACTTTCAGTGAACTCATGTTGCTTTTGCAAAGTGTGATACATTTGATGGCACTGCAGCATCCTTTCTTATGTTATACTGAAAATTAACAGCCACCCCAAGTTTATGAATGACATTTGTGAATGAAGTTGGCAAATCCATTTATTCAAGCATGTCACTCAAGGAATTAGGCTATAATAAAACTCAGGAATGTCTACAATTTCATTATTTTAGTTTTCCTAGTGTCTTACTACTCTTAAATGGACTGTTGGAACTAAAAATAAAAGGGCTACAACTGCTAGTTGTGGTGAAAAAGTTGAATTTGTCATTATCTGTGCGGTGGATATGATAGATCTAGTGATTGTTTACTTGTGGTCATCTCAAATGACATTCTTACTGTTACCTTTAAAAGTCCATGTCCTACAGAGCAGAAGGGAAAACTACATTTATATAGCTAAAGAGTGTGAGCATGTGACTAGTGCTGTCATTTTAAACAGCTATTCTTAAGCTTCTTTATATGCAGTTTCTTACTTTTTGCAGTCAGCTAAATATTTTTAAAAGAATCTTTTCACATTCTGAAATTAACTACTATATGCATTTTATCCATAGGTTTGCTAAATTTCAGGTGCTCAGGGTGAGAATTATTTACTGAAACATGAGATTTTGCAGGGCAAGATGTACTCATAGCCAATGCAACAGATTTATTTTCATCTTACTACCAAAAAGTCTTTGTTGCAGAATTTAGTTATCTGTTTTTTTTTAATCATGTTGAAGTGTTGGACATATAGTATCATAATTTTCTGCCACAATGGGAGGAAATATAGAATTATTCGTTCATCTAAAATAACGGTATTGCTCATTCTTGTGTTTTTCCCCCATGGGAGTTAACTGCCCAAATCAGGATTATCATATGAAAATAATGTCAATCCTATCTGTGTATGATTTGTGGCAGTGAGATCTGTAAATTGTGTTTGTCCTTGAAATCCACTATTTTACTATCTTATAGCTTATAGGCCTGGAGGTGTCTGGTGCTCTAATTTTATGAGGAAAATTGAAAAAAAAAAAAAAACGGACACCACGCATATATTGTATTACTACAGCAATGCTGGAACAGTTTTATAAAATGTTTCTTAACTTGAACCAAATGAAAAAAAATACCCCAAGGTAACTGCAGATAATACAAGGAAAAAATTGGTATTAAAAAATACATCAAGTATCTACGACTATGGACATCTCACAATACATGGAAAAATTGTAAGTAGGAAGAGTATATGGCTATTTTGAAGAAATATGTTTGTAATGTACTGATATAATGATTATGACAACAAGGAAGCATCAAACCTATCTCACATCACTAAGGATTCAAGGATGGGGCAACAGTTTTAATCCTTACTGTTTGGACACTGAAAAGCCGCAAAAAGCAAAACTCTGACAATACCAAACCTCAGAAGACAATTACATCAGACTCCAATAACTAAAGCCCAAAAATTATTCACAAATTTTTACACAAATCCACAATAAAATAAAAAATACATCCAGGTCAAGCGCTTTCGTATTACACTTCATCAGAACAAATTCATCACCACAAACTCAGCCTTATATAGTACACACAATTAACTCAATTAAGTAAAATCCTATTATTTAAAGAGACATAACAATTATATAAAATCTTACAAAAATCCTAAACAGCTTTAAAAACAAGTGTGCGTTTTATAAAATAATATAATATCTAAGCAGACAGAAAAAATATATATATAATTTAATTTAAAAAGTATATGTATAATATAATATAACCAGAACTTGCCGTTTTAATGCCCTATATTTTAGTTCATGTTTAATACTGACATGCTCATTTAATCCTGGTATTTCACTAGCATTCAGTCTTAGTTGCCATTTGACTTCAGCCCTCAATAATTTATTATTCCAATCACCACCTCTAAAATCATGCTGTACCACCTCAACTGTACCAAACTTAAAACAATGTCAAGGGAACATCATAATATGCTTATATAGGGCATTTTTTTCATCTTTTCTCTTAATACTATAACAATGCTCATATATCCTTATACTCAACTTTCTTTCAGTTTTACCTATATAAAATTGTCCACATTCTGAGCAAAGGGCTAGGTAAACCACCCCCATAGTATTGCAGGATCCGCTCATAAAGCTAACCTCTCTATTATAAGGACCCACAGTAATTTTAGGGACATCAATAATAAACTTACAATAATCACAGGCCCCACATCTAGATGTTCCTTTCAACTTATTAGTATTACTATAGTGATTATTTTCCAATAAATATTTTAAATTATTATTCATCCTGTATGTAAACAGGGGTTTTTCACCTATAGTTGTTAACAACTTTTTATTCCCTTTGAACATTACCCAATTATTTTTAATAATTCTCTGAACTTCCCCTGAGGTTTCACCATATGTTAAAATCATAGCTTGTGAGAAAGTATTGACCTCTTCTAACTTCCTAACTGGGATTTCCTCGTCCCTGCCTAAAAGGGGTTTATATCTCACATCCCACTGATCCATGAATTCCTCTCGAATCTGTGAAACAAAAGAAAAAGGATAGCCTCTAGCTAAAAACATTTCTAAAAGTAGATGTGTTTCTCTTTTTACAAGTTCTATATTAGAGCACATTCTTAAAACCCTAACCATCTGTCCCTTTACTATATTTCTTTTAACATAGTTAGGATGACTATTCATGAACTCCAGATAGTCATTAGAAAATGTTGGCTTCCTATACAAACTAGACTGGAACGTTTTTAAGTTAAAATCCTTAAACAATGTAACATCCAAAAAATTAATACTTTCACTGTTTGTACAACCAGTGAATTTAAAATAATCACAAACTTGATTTAAAAAATCCATCAACTTTTCATGTAATCCTTCACCTTTCCATAAAATAAACACATCATCTAAAAAACTTAAGTATAAATGCCAACCATCCTTAAAGGGTGAGTTAAATAAAAACATAGCTTCCCATCTGTACATCATGAGATTAACAAAGGTCAGGGCACAACAGCAGATAAAGTTGAAAATGAAGTGTGCAATAATATAGATAGAAAAAAGAAAAAACTGTTGAGAGATGAATATGATTATAAACATGGGTTGGCATACCCTTTACCTAAAGCATATTTAGACACTTTTAGTGAAAGTATTAATCAGTCTATACCTATGGGTAGTGTAAAACAAAATGTTAATAGACAGACTAGTGATGTAAACTCTTATGACAATGAATTTCCACCATTAAGAAGGTCAGAGAGGATTTTTAACAAAAATCAAGGAAGACTAGATAAACATGATTTTTTAGGGGACAGGGGGGAAGGGAGAATTCGATACAATTATCGAAACCCAATGAATCGTCGAAAGAACAGCTACGAATAATTGAGGTGAACCACCTGTCTGAAGATATTGTTTCTGATGATGGGTTAGTATTTTTATATAAAGGGTTTAAAATCTATAATTATGCTGGATTAGAACTGAGTAAAGAATTGTTTCATTTATTAATGAGAGGGTTAAAATTTGTCCCAACAGCTAGAGAAGATGTTAGTAAAACATTAATAGAACTAAAAATTTTTGTTAGGAAATTAAATCTTAAGATATTAAAGAGAGATAGTAATGAAGGAAATAACTCCAAGAAAAAGAATATGATAAAGAAAAAAAGTTGTTACAACCCCCCTTTACTACCTATTTTAAGTTCCTTTGAAAATGTATGTTCCCAGGAAATATACAAAAAGCTTAATGAACATGAAAGGAGAATTTTTAATTTGACCAAGGATGAAAAAGTATTGTTAGAGGAAATAAGAAGTGATGACAAAGTTAGATATATGAAGCCTGATAAGGGAGGGGGAATGGCAATAGTTAATAATGTGGACTATCAAAATAAAATTTTTTGTATGTTGAATGATGGATCTAAATACAAAATGGTTTCAAGAAATGAGATAAACGTGGCCCATAGGAAGATTAAATTAATTCTGCAACATCTAGTAAATACACTGAAGCTGGGAACAGTCAACCAAATAAAGTCACTAGAAAAATCTGTTCCACCAACACAGCTAGGCACCAGCACAAGAACTTGCCACCTCCTTTTTCCTTCTTCCAAATAGTTTATTAGTATAAAAATTCACTGTCAGGTTAAGCGCGTTCATCTATCAAGACTTCATCAGAACAAAAGACAATTTCCACACCATCCTTATATACATCCTAATTGATCATGTGTTGTATTCCAAATTATCTTTTAAAGTGCTAGTGCTTGGACTTAAAATATAACAATATATTTAACATGCATTTATAATTCAAATATCCTACAAGTGGGTTAATGGATAAAATACTGGTACAAAACATATTTAATTACCTTACTCATTCAAAACCTTGTATTATAATAATAAGGCTTTTAAGACTTGTGTTTAAAAACATTTTCTAAAATAATTTCTAAAATAATACATTTAAAAACCATAAATATCCTTATTCTACCTCCTATCAGTTTCTAGGATGGGCTTAATAGACAAATACTCATTTATACCCGGGGGAGCAGATGCATTCAATTTAATTTGCCATTTTACTTCTTTTTCCCCCACTACCTTCCTAATGTCACCCCCTCTAGGGTTGGGCTTGACCACCTCCAGAATCCCAAACTGGAATCCTGAACATTCTTTATTTTCATTCAAATGTTTCCATAAAGTGTTTTTCTCATCACCCTTTTTGATGCTATACTCATGGTCATATATCCTGTTTCTTAAGCATCTGGTGGTCTTGCCCACATAAAAACTTGGACACTTAGTACACTTGGCTAAATATACCAGATGCTTAGACCTACAATTGCCCTTTTGGAACTGTATCTTCATTCCATTTATATCATCGAGTGTAACTGTGGGAGAATTAATAATGTAATGACACTGTCTACAAGTCCCACATCTCTGTGTCCCTTTGTCATTAGTGCCCTGGGGTCTTGTTTTAGTTTCCAACAACTTCTTCATATTACTTCCATTCTTGAAAACAATCAGTGGTTTGTCTCCCACTATTTTGGAGACTTCATTGTCCACCTTCATAATATTCCAGTGTTTTTCCAGGAACCTCCTAACATCTCTACTATGGGTTGTATATTGTAAAACACAAGCATTACCATATTTAGTGTTGTCGTTAGGGCTAATAGTCTCCCTCATTACAAGGGTATCACATACATTCCGATCTTTACTTCCCAACAGGGGTTTGTACTTCTTGCCCCATTGTTAATAGAGTTCTCTCCCATGTGATGCCACTTTTCTTTCTAAAAGCCTTATTATTATAATACAAGGTTTTGAATGAGTAAGGTAATTAAATATGTTTTGTACCAGTATTTTATCCATTAACCCACTTGTAGGATATTTGAATTATAAATGCATGTTAAATATATTGTTATATTTTAAGTCCAAGCACTAGCACTTTAAAAGATAATTTGGAATACAACACATGATCAATTAGGATGTATATAAGGAAGGTATTTAGACACAAGGATAACACTGGAGAATGGTAAATTCAAATCCAATATTTTTAGGAAAGACACTTTCAGTAATTCATATCTCCAGTTTAACAGTAGTCATATCATGGCCCAAAAAAGAAATATTGTCAAATGCCAATGTATTCGAGCGGCCCGGATGACATCTGATATTAATGATGTAGATTGTGAGTTGGAAAAGATAGGGATGTATTTCATGAATAGGGGGTATCCTACCAGTATTATTATAGACGTCATCAATTATGTCAAAAGGCAATGGGGCAAGAAGTACAAACCCCTGTTGGGAAGTAAAGATCGGAATGTATGTGATACCCTTGTAATGAGGGAGACTATTAGCCCTAACGACAACACTAAATATGGTAATGCTTGTGTTTTACAATATGCAACCCATAGTAGAGATGTTAGGAGGTTCCTGGAAAAACACTGGAATATTATGAAGGTGGACAATGAAGTCTCCAAAATAGTGGGAGACAAACCACTGATTGTTTTCAAGAATGGAAGTAATATGAAGAAGTTGTTGGAAACTAAAACAAGACCCCAGGGCACTAATGACAAAGGGACACAGAGATGTGGGACTTGTAGACAGTGTCATTACATTATTAATTCTCCCACAGTTACACTCGATGTTGTAAATGGAATGAAGATACAGTTCCAAAAGGGCAATTGTAGGTCTAAGCATCTGGTATATTTAGCCAAGTGTACTAAGTGTCCAAGTTTTTATGTGGGCAAGACCACCAGATGCTTAAGAAAAAGGATATATGACCATGAGTATAGCATCAAAAAGGGTGATGAGAAAAATGCTTTATGGAAACATTTGAATGAAAATAAAGAATGTTCAGGATTCCAGTTTGGGATTCTGGAGGTGGTCAAGCCCAACCCTAGAGGGGGTGACATTAGGAAGGTAGTGGGGGAAAAAGAAGTAAAATGGCAAATTAAATTGAATGCATCTGCTCCCCCGGGTATAAATGAGTATTTGTCTATTAAGCCCATCCTAGAAACTGATAGGAGGTAGAATAAGGATATTTATGGTTTTTAAATGTATTATTTTAGAAATTATTTTAGAAAATGTTTTTAAACACAAGTCTTAAAAGCCTTATTATTATAATACAAGGTTTTGAATGAGTAAGGTAATTAAATATGTTTTGTACCAGTATTTTATCCATTAACCCACTTGTAGGATATTTGAATTATAAATGCATGTTAAATATATTGTTATATTTTAAGTCCAAGCACTAGCACTTTAAAAGATAATTTGGAATACAACACATGATCAATTAGGATGTATATAAGGATGGTGTGGAAATTGTCTTTTGTTCTGATGAAGTCTTGATAGACGAAAGCGCTTAACCTGACAGTGAATTTTTATACTAATAAACTATTTGGAAGAAGGAAAAAGGAGGTGGCAAGTTCTTGTGCTGGTGCCTAGCTGTGTTGGTGGAACAGATTTTTCTAGTGACTTTATTTGGTTGACTGTTCCCAGTTTCAGTGTATTTACTAGTTGTTGCAGAATGGATTCATTAGACGAGCTTCCATCTATTTTTTCCCCGAGGCAAGAGGAGATTCGGGGTTTACAGTCGGAGATGGCGATTATGCGAGGGGAGCTTACCAGGCTACTTGAAATGATGTCGCAACCCAGCTCACGTATTCCCAATGAGAACGAGATGACGTCAACACGCACGTTTACCCGGAGATGTGGCGGTGAAGTACTAGGTGAGGGAGAGAGCAATGGCGTTCAAGGAAAATGTGGATCTTTACAGAGGCAGCGTCCGGAAGATAAGGAGGACAGAAGAGTTTCGTCAGGAGTTAGCGCTAATGGTTCGATTATGGACTACAACATATCGGGCGCTAAACCAAGACGAACTGTACCTAAGAAGACGTACGCTTTTGCGGCAAATGACCAATATCCAGGTACTGTAAAACGCACTTTAATTGATAAAGGAAAAGTGCGTTACAACTTTGACAATTTTTTAACAGATGAATATAATTTTGATGGGGGGTATAAACCGGACTCAGGGGGAATTAATAACAAGGAACATGAAGGGACTGATGAAAGAACATTGAAAGGCTTAATATTTGATTTTGGGAAAAAGCTCAAAATTTTAAAAAGTATACAGTTGGACAATGGTTATTTAAAAAAAATGTCTGGATGAAGGTATAGTTCCAATGGGACTGAGATTCTTCAAAATTCCCATGGGGATTGCAATAGACAATATTGTGGAAGCAGAGTGTACAAAAATGTTTGATGAGTTCGGTTTTACTTTTATGAAATTCATTATTAAGTGTAACGACAAAAAGATATGCGCACTTATGGTTGAATTAGAGGGACTGAACAATATCATACAAAATGACTTACTATACGATCAATGTGAATTACTTGTAGAGTCACAATACAAATGGGTAGAGGGACAGGTGGCAAAACAATATGATAGGAAATGTAGGAAAATGAATAGGGACCTCGACCAATATAAAAATGGTAATGCCTATAGATGGGACAAGAAAACAACCACCACTATTGGAAGGGGTTTCACCAATAGCAAAAAAGGGAATAGGCATCACCAATTCAACAACAGGGTACAAGGAAATTATAGAGATCATGGTACCAACAGAGGGATTTTGAGGGACAATCATGAAGGGAGACCCCAACATTGTAATTTTTTAGAGGAAGAAAGGGGATGGGAAGAAATGGATCCAACTGGACAACAGGGAAACAGGTGGAAGAGTGGAAACAACAACAGCAAACGGAATCGGGTGGAAACATTATAGGGACACAAGTGGAAAATGAAGAGGGCATTGTAAAGGTGAATGACATTGTAAGCAAATGGAATGATTTCACCATTTATAATTATAATTATACGTGTTTGGAACTGAAAAGGGAACATTTTATGCTGTTATCTAAAGGGATGAAATACATACCCAACGATAAATTCAATGTGGTAGACTATGTAGTAGATGTTAAAAAGTATATTAGAAAACTAAATTTGGGGGTATTTTTTAGAGGCAAAACATCTAAGGGACTCAATGAATTTAAAAAGGCGAGCACCTTTACACCCCCCTTAAACAACCTGTTAGCAACTTTCGAGAAATTAGTGATAGAAGAGATCTATTTATATGGTAGAAAAAATAGATCGAGAAAGACAACACACAACCTCACGAAGAAAGAGGTCACTATATTGAAGGAAATTCAGAAAGATAATAATTTGAGAATAATGAAACCCGACAAGGGAGGGGGGGTTGTACTTTATGATAAAGAGGATTATGCTAACAGAATGAATAGCATTCTGCTCAACTCTGGGAACTACGACTCTGCTTCCCTTAACGAGGTGAACATAGGATACCACAAAGTAGATCTTTTTTTGGAAGATTTATTATTAGAAAATAGAATAGATGGGGATCTATACAACTTCTTGAAGGTAGAACATCCCATTATAAGCACAATTGTAGGGATACCCAAAGTCCATAAGGACATTAATAATCCCCCTTTCAGGCCGATTATATCAGGGAGTGATTCTAAAACCTTCCCTTTTGGGAAGGTGATCGATAAATGGCTTAAACCCATATACAAGAATATTCCGCATATGGTAATAGATTCATGGGATTTTTTGAGTAGGTTACAGCCTGAGTTGGCCACAGATGTAGAATGGCTGATAACCATTGATGTAGTCGACTTATTTTCTAGCATACCGAAAGATGAAGGAATGGTAAGATTTCAAGAATGTATTAGAAAGAAAAGTGGCATCACATGGGAGAGAACTCTATTAATAATGGAGTTCATGGATGTCGTCTTATCCCATAATTACATCATGTATGAAGGGGAGTATTTTAAACAAAAGAAAGGGGTAGCCATGGGGGCGGCTTGTGCCCCCATGTTTGCCAACTTGTTTCTCACTGATTGGGAAGAGCAGTTTATTTTGAACACAGATTGGTTCAAACATATGGGATGTTATTTGCGTTTTTTGGACAACATTTTTGTCATTTGGAAGGGGAATAAGGAGGAAATGGACAGCTTCAAAAGCTATTTGAATACATGTAGTGATTTCCTAAAGTTCACATTTTGTGAAAATAGAGTTTCTATTCCTTATTTAGACACAAGGATAACACTGGAGAATGGTAAATTCAAATCCAATATTTTTAGGAAAGACACTTTCAGTAATTCATATCTCCAGTTTAACAGTAGTCATCCCATGGCCCAAAAAAGAAATATCGTCAAAGGCCAATGTATTCGAGCGGCCCGGATGACATCTGATATTAATGATGTAGATTGCGAGTTGGAAAAGATAGGGATGTATTTCACGAATAGGGGGTATCCTACCAGTATTATTATAGACGTCATCAATTATGTCAAAAGGCAATGGGGCAAGAAGTACATACCCCTGTTGGGAAGTAAAGATCGGAATGTATGTGATACCCTTGTAATGAGGTAGACTATTGGCCCTAACGACAACACTAAATATGGTAATGCTTGTGTTTTACAATATGCAACCCATAGTAGAGATGTTAGGAGGTTCCTGGAAAAACACTGGAATATTATGAAGGTGGACAATGAAGTCTCCAAAATAGTGGGAGACAAACCACTGATTGTTTTCAAGAATGGAAGTAATATGAAGAAGTTGTTGGAAACTAAAACAAGACCCCAGGGCACTAATGACAAAGGGACACAGAGATGTGGGACTTGTAGACAGTGTCATTACATTATTAATTCTCCCACAATTACACTCGATGATATAAATGGAATGAAGATACAGTTCCAAAAGGGCAATTGTAGGTCTAAGCATCTGGTATATTTAGCCAAGTGTACTAAGTGTCCAAGTTTTTATGTGGGCAAGACCACCAGATGCTTAAGAAACAGGATATATGACCATGAGTATAGCATCAAAAAGGGTGATGAGAAAAACGCTTTATGGAAACATTTGAATGAAAATAAAGAATGTTCAGGATTCCAGTTTGGGATTCTGGAGGTGGTCAAGCCCAACCCTAGAGGGGGTGACATTAGGAAGGTAGTGGGGGAAAAAGAAGTAAAATGGCAAATTAAATTGAATGCATCTGCTCCCCCGGGTATAAATGAGTATTTGTCTATTAAGCCCATCCTAGAAACTGATAGGAGGTAGAATAAGGATATTTATGGTTTTTAAATGTATTATTTTAGAAATTATTTTAGAAAATGTTTTTAAACACAAGTCTTAAAAGCCTTATTATTATAATACAAGGTTTTGAATGAGTAAGGTAATTAAATATGTTTTGTACCAGTATTTTATCCATTAACCCACTTGTAGGATATTTAAATTATAAATGCATGTTAAATATATTGTTATATTTTAAGTCCAAGCTCTAGCACTTTAAAAGATAATTTGGAATACAACACATGATCAATTAGGATGTATATAAGGATGGTGTGGAAATTGTCTATTGTTCTGATGAAGTCTTGATAGATGAAAGTGCTTAACCTGACAGTGAATTTTTATACTAATAAACTATTTGGAAGAAGGAAAAAGGAGGTGGCAAGTTCTTGTGCTGGTGCCTAGCTGTGTTGGTGGAACCGATTTTTCTAGTGACTTTATAAGATTAAATTAATAATAGAGGACTCTTTATTTCAGGGGGTGATTAATGAAGAAGTATTTAATTTTCTGATGGTAGAACATCCAACCATTCCACTTGCCTTTGTTATACCCAAAACCCATAAATATTTAGTTGACCCCCCCCCCTATAGACTTATTATTCCTGGTTTTAACAGTATTTTGTATCCCTTGGGTGGTTTTATTGACCGAGTTGTAAAAAGTGCTATAACACCAATGAAGCACATTTTAATAGATTCCTGGGATTTTTTAAAAAGAGTAAATAATGAATTTTATAATGATGGTATTAGTTTTTCTACTGTGGACGTGGTGGACCTATATACATCTATTCCCCATGATACAGGTTTGGAAATGTTCCAAGAAGTGTTGGGTTTGGAAAGTAGTTTAAGTAGTAGTATGATTAATTTTATATTAGAATTGATGGAATTAGTGTTAAAATATAATTTTTTCACATTTGGGGGAGAATTCTTTAGACAGATTAGGGGTGTGGTGATGGGCAACTGTTGTGCCCCGACCTTTGCTAATCTCGTGATGTACAGATGGGAAGCTATGTTTTTATTTAACTCACCCTTTAAGGATGGTTGGCATTTATACTTAAGGTTTTTAGATGATGTGTTTATTTTATGGAAAGGTGAAGGATTACATGAAAAGTTAATGGATTTTTTAAATCAAGTTTGTGATTATTTTAAATTCACTGGTTGTACAAACAGTGAAAGTATAAATTTTTTGGATGTTACATTGTTTAAGGATTTTAACTTAAAAAGGTTCCAGTCTAGTTTGTATAGGAAGCCAACATTTTCTAATGACTACCTGGAGTTCATGAGTAGTCATCCTAACTATGTTAAAAGAAATATAGTAAAGGGACAGATGGTTAGGGTTTTAAGAATGTGGTCTAATATAGAACTTGTAAAAAGAGAAACGCATCTACTTTTAGAAATGCTTTTAGCTAGAGGCTATCCTTTTTCTTTTGTTTCACAGATTCGAGAGGAACTCATGGATCAGTGGGATGTGAGATATAAACCCCTTTTAGGCAGGGACGAGGAAATCCCAGTTAGGAAGTTAGAAGAGGTCAATACTTTCTCACAAGCTATGATTTTAACATATGGTGAAACCTCAGGGGAAGTTCAGAGAATTTTTAAAAATAATTGGGTAATGTTCAAAGGGAATAAAGAGTTGTTAACAACTATTGGTGAAAACCCCCTGTTTACATACAGGATGAATAATAATTTAAAATATTTATTGGAAATTAATCACTCTAGTAATACTAATAAGTTGAAAGGAACATCTAGATGTGGGGCCTGTGATTATTGTAAATTTATTATTGATGTCCCTAAAATTACTGTGGGCCCTTATAACAGAGAGGTTAGCTTTATGAGCGGATCCTGCAATACTATGGGGGTGGTTTACCTAGCCCTTTGCTCAGAATGTGGACAATTTTATATAGGTAAAACTGAAAGGAAGTTGAGTATAAGGATATATGAGCATTGTTATAGTATTAAGAGAAAAGATGAAAAAAATGCCCTATATAAGCATATTATGATGTTCCCTTGTCATAGTTTTAAGTTTGGTATAGTTGAGGTGGTACAGCATGATTTTAGAGGTGGTGATTGGAATAATAAATTATTGAGGGCTGAAGTCAAATGGCAACTAAGACTGAATGCTAGTGAAATACCAGGATTAAATGAGCATGTCAGTATTAAACATGAACTAAAATATAGGGCATTAAAACGGCAAGTTCTGGTTATATTATATTATACATATACTTTTTAAATTAAATTATATATATTTTTTTATGTCTGCTTAGATATTATATTATTTTATAAAACGCACACTTGTTTTTAAAGCTGTTTAGGATTTTTGTAAGATTTTATATAATTGTTATGTCTCTTTAAATAATAGGATTTTACTTAATTGAGTTAATTGTGTGTACTATATAAGGCTGAGTTTGTGGTGATGAATTTGTTCTGATGAAGTGTAATATGAAAGCGCTTGACCTGGGTGTATTTTTTATTTTATTGTGGATTTGTGTAAAAATTTGTGAATAATTTTTGGGCTTTTGTTATTGGAGTCGGAGTGGCTGCTGGATTACTTGTTGTTTATTCCACTCTTCACCCTTGGTTTTTACAATTACATCAGAACTAATCACATTTTACATTACCAAAACATCACAATATTAATCATCTGACAAGTCTCCATAAATAGCAAAACTAGGACTATTTTTAAAGCAATGTTAAACACAATAAAATTCTAAAAATTTATAATATACCGGAACATAATTCAATGTTAAGAAAGCAGAGTTATAAATTTAAAAATAACTAACAGATTCTTCAAAATGCTTGACCTCTAAGACTGCATTTAATATTGTTTATTTAAACATGATTTTGTATCTTGGCTACTAGAACCTGCTACTTTACTTTCATAAATTCCAATCTACTATTTCCATTGGAATAATACTTTGGACACATTTACTTCATGTTTGGATGAGCTAAAAATCAGCACAGAATTGTTAAATTTATTGTACATAACACTTTCCAAAGAGTCAACTTACTGGATGCTGAAATAGGTTTAATAATTGATAAAAATACTTTGTAAGTAATATTTACAGAAAAAGACATTCTTAAATAACTATATTCATTTTACCAGCCAACATGCAAATTACATAAAGTAGAATATGGTAAGGGACAATGTTTTGATCGAATTAGACTGATAAGTGATAATAACAGTTTTTTTTTAAATAAATTAATTTGTTGAAACATTTACTTATGGACAGAGGATACCTGATACAAAAGTTAATATGGTTTGTTTTATTTTATATTAATGTGTGTTTGCTTATGTCTTAAGTAACAATATAACAACGGTGTTAAAAAATATTTACTAAAAGTGTGGCAGCAGTGACAAAAAGTTAAATGATACAGTTGAAGAGGTCCCATAAAACAGATGGGACAAATTTACCCCACATTGACTAAAGGAAACACAACTAATGAGAAAACTAATAAGGAATCACTTTGGAGCCATTGTCTATTACTGATAAGTTTGAACACAAAAAGCATTGAGAAAGTTACAAAAGAATTGTAAAGTACAGTTTTGTACCTACCATAAATGTAGATGTTCGAGGATCCACATTGCTGCAGTCCTAACTATTGGGTAGTCCGCTGTCCAGTCGGCCCGAATACCAAAGTATATGGCTGACGTCGGTCAGGGCGCATTAGACTGACGTCAGTACGTCAGGGTACTAATGCGCATGACCGACGTCATATCCTCAGTCTTTTCTTGCCCCAGATGTCAGAAGACCCTGAAAAGATAAGGCCAAAACCAAAACTCCAAACATACCTGCACCAAAAATATGTACAATATATACAAAATTACCAGAATATAACCTCACCTACACAACCACCCCTAAACACAGAGGGGAAGGAGGGAGTTGGACTGCAGCAATGTGGATCCTCGAACATCTACATTTATGGTAGGTACAAAACTGTACTATGTTCTTCATTCCACATTGCTGCAGTCCTAACTATTGGGTAGAATCCCAAAGCAGAGGTAAGGGAGGCTGGCAAATCATAAGGAAGCAGGAACTGACAACATGCCTTGCAAAATAGCTGTGGCAAAACCAGCCCTAGACTTAGAGTAGAGAGGAAGGTGATAATGCTTAGAGAAAGTATGCACTGAACTCCAAGTAGCTGCCTCCAAAATATCCTTAGTTGCCACCCCCCTTAGAAATGCTGTTGAAGTGGCAGTAGCCCTAGTGGAATGAGGCCTAATCCCAGCTGGAATCTCCTTGCCATGATGGGAATAACAAAATGCAATGCAAAACCCAAACCACCTAGAAATAGTTTGTTTTGACACAGGCTTGCCCTGCGAACCCAAAGCAAAAGAAACAAACAACTGCTGAGACTGCCTAAAATCCTTGGTCCTGCTCAAATAATAACGCAATTGCCTGTGTACATCTAAAGTGTGCAAAATCTTTTCCCCTTTATTTTGGGGATCTGCATAAAAAGTAGGCAAATGAATAGTTTGGTTTAAAGCCACACTAGAAACCACCTTAGGCATAAAAGAAGGATTAGTACGTAATGATACCCTATCCTTATGGAAAATCAAAAAAGGCTCCACCGCCACAAGGGCCTGCAATTCAGAAACCCTTCTTGCAGAAGTAATGGCCAACAAAAAAGCAGCCTTCCATGACAAGTATTTCAATTCAGCAGTAGCCGCAGGCTCAGAAGGTTGTAGAGTAAGTTTCTCCAACACAAAATTGAGATCCCAAGCAGGAGTAGGCGCTCTACGTGGGGGTCTTATATTCTTTGCCCCTCTAAGAAATTGCTTGAACAAAGGATGCGAAAACAATGGTGGGTCACAATCATAGTGAGCTGAAATTGCTGCAGCATGAATCTTAATGGAAGAGAAAGACAAACCTTTGTCCAATAACTCAGTAAGATATTGAAGAGCCACACTCAAATTAGGCTCAGAAATCTCCAAATTCTTTGCTGCACTCCAAAATAAAAATCTTTTCCATTTTTCTGCGTACACTTTCCTTGTACTAGGTCTTCTGGCTTCCATAATCACATTTAAAACTTGTTGAGGAAGTTGAGACCTGCTGTGTTTCAAAACAGAATATGCCAGGCTGTCAGATGAAGAGAGTGAAGCTTGACATTGAGCAGGTGACCGATGCTCTGAGACAACAGGTGTGGAATCAAAGGTAAAGGCCATGGAGGCTTCCTTACCAGACTCCTCAGTAATGGGTACCAGTGCTGCCGAGGCCAATCTGGAGCTATTAAAATCATCCTTGGCTTGTCTTGTCTGACCTTTAGAAGCACCTTTGGGAGAAGAGGCAGAGGTGGAAAAGCATACACATGAAGATTTTTCCAACTGAAAGAAAGAGCATCCACTTTCCAAGCTGTGTGATGAAACCTCTTTGTGCAAAACTTTGGCAGCTGGTGGTTTAGTGAAGAAGCGAACAGATCTATGTCTGGAGTTCACCATGACACTGTCAATTTTTGAAATACATGAAGATCCAGTTTCCACTGTGGGGATCCATGATTTGTCTGCTTAACACATCTGCTAAGGAGTTCTGTGCTCCGGCAGAAACCTTGCCTGAAGAGTTAGTTGCAAGCTGAGCGCAGTCTCCCATAAAATCATTGCTTGCCTGCACAATGGGTAAGAATGTGTTCCCCTTGTTTGTTGATGTACCACATGACAGTTGTGTTGTCTGTTAGAATCAACACCTGCCCTGGAAGAAGTAACTCCTTGAAAGCCATTAATGCAAACTGGACTGCTAACATCTCTTTCATGTTGATATGTAGATGCTGTAGTCTGGCAGGCCACTTGTCTTGTATCCACTTTCCATTTAGATGAGCTCCCCAAGCAATGTCTGAGGCATCTGTCGTTAGAATCTGACTCGCCTCTGGCCGGGTCACAGAGAGTCCCTTGTTTAGGTGACATTCCTGAGCCCACCACAAAAATTCCTTTTGAATGCAAGGTATTATTTGAATGACAGTGTCCAAATCCTGGCAGTGCTGTGTCCATACATTTTTGAGATACCATTGCAGCTTCCTCATATGCAGTTTGGCATTGGGAAGCACCAGAATACAAGATGCCATGAACCCTAAGGCTTGAAGGACTGTCCTTGCAGTCAGCCCGGACTGAAGAGATAGTTGATGGAAGTAACTGGAAAGATTCTTTTGTTTGTCCGGGGTTAAAAGGCCATCTGGGCTGCTGTATTCAGTCTCACACCCAGAAAGCACATGTCTTGAGAGGGTACTAGACTGGACTTTATTTCGTTCACAGAATACCCTAGGCATCTTAGCACTGCTATGACATAATCCAAATGCTGTAGAAGGTCTTCCTTTTCTTGAGCTAGAATCAGGCAGTCGTCCAAGTAAGGATAGATTTGAATTCCTTTTAGCCTGAAGTAAGCTATCACTGGAGCCAGAACCTTTGTGAATACTCTGGGCGCAGTGGATAAGCCAAAGGGCAATGCAGAGAACTGATAATGAGAATTTCCAGCTCGAAAACGCAGATACTTCCTGCAACTTAGTCTTATAGGCACATGAAGGTAAGCTTCCTTGAGATCTAAAGTTACCATCCAGTGATCTTTGCCCAGCAGAGGTAAAAGCTGTTGTAACGTCAACATTTTGAACTTGGGAATGTCCAGATAAGTGTTGAGGATAGATAAATCCAAAATTGGTCTCCACGTGTTCCCCTTCTTCGGTACTAGGAACAGGCGAGAATAAAATCCTAGGCCCCTTTCTGGCACAGGAACTGGCTGAATGGCCCCTATTTGGAGCAACAGAGAAATTTGCTTGTGTGCCTCTTTTCTTTGTAGAGGAGGAATGTCTGGCATGCCTTTGAAAGGAGGCAAGGTATGGAAATAAAACCTGTAACCGTGGTGAATGATATCCAGAACCCATCTGTCTTGAGTAATTAAATCCCAATTTTCTTTGAAAAGAGACAGCCTTCCTCCCAAAGGTGCTGCCAGGCGAGAATGTGCTGGCAGCTGAAAAGGCAGGTCATTGGGTCTGCTTATGAAAGGACTGACCCCTGCCCTCACCAGAAGTCTGAGCAGGGGAACTCCCTGTCCTAGGCCTAAAAGAACCTTGAGCTCTGCCCCTACCACGTCTAGACCTACCCCTAGACTGGGAATCATAAGCAGGATAAGTCCATCCCTTAGTAGGCCAATTTCTACTAAACTTCGGAGGCTGCACCTGCAAAAAATCCTTAACAGTTTGCATAGACTTAGCCTTGTCCTCCATTTTCTTTAAAACTGCTTCCACAGGCGAACCAAACAACACATCAGACTGCAAAGGAGCATCCAAAATCCTTGTTTTAACATGCTCAGCTAAATTCTGATCTCTCAACCAGGCATGCCTACGAAGAACAGAACCAGTGGCAGCCACCCTCGAGGAGGCCTGCACAGCATCAAAACCACACTGCAAGGAATGTTTACCCACCTGTTCAGACACATGAACTAAATCCTGCAACTCTTTACACTCAATACCTTCTGCCAGAGCATCCACCTTAGATTTCAATTGTGAAAGGAGGTAATTCTGATATTTTAACATGTGAAACTGACAATTCAACGCCCTCATGGCTAAAGTGGAAGAAGTATACACTTTCTTTCCCCATCTATCCAAAGCCCTTGCCTCTTTATCAGGAGGAACAGGATTTTTAACAACCGAGGCCTTCACACCTTTAGGCCCCTGAGAGACAGTTTCGGGTCTGCCCTAGGACTCTTAAAAGATACTTATGAGCTTCAGGCACCCTATAGTACCTATCCGTTTAACTGGGGCAGGAGGCAAAGAATCAGGATTCAGGGAAGCCTCTGCAAAAACATCTTCCACCACATTCAGAACAGGAGGTATAGCTAAAGGCCTATGCTGGGGTAAAACAAGAATTCCCTAAGCCTCTTCCTGGAATCAGAGAAATCTTGACCTTCCCATTTAAAATGCTCCCTCATGGAATGCAGAGTCTCTGAAAATGAAAAATCCTCAGGAGGAGAAGCTGAAGGAGTAGAATCATCCATATCAGAATCAGAATAAGGAGGATACTCCTGCAAGTCTTCAGCAAGACTCAGAAGCCTCCGAACATTGCTCAAAACTCTCAAACTCAGGTTCCACCCTAGGCCTCTTATCAGGAGGGGGCATAGAACCTCTAATCATAGTAATCAAATCCTCTGCCATTTTAAGCATATGTTTCTTAGGCAAAGACCCTGAAGCACTAGGAGAAACCCCCACTGAAGCTAAACTTGGCCTGCCTCTTAAAGAAGCCTTGGAAACAGAAGGGGAGGCTCTAACCACCTTAGGAAGAGAGGGAAGAACAGCCACCTGAGAAGCCCCCTCAGCCTGGCCTACTTCCTGAGAGGATACATCCTGTAACAGTAAAGTCTCTCCCTGAGACTCCAAAGAAACACCTGGCAGAACCTCCGGCTCCACTGAGCCTTCTAAAGAACCGACGTCAGGGACTGTCGGTTCTTCCACTCTAGGCTTTGCTGCTTTGTCCTTGCGCTTTTGGCGAAGCGGCCGGAGCATCCGACGGCATTTTATAATTACAACGCTTCCCAAAAACTAACCTGGCACAGTCTAACCTTCTCTTAATAGTGCGTTTGTTAAATCTAGCACAAGAGCGGCATCCAACAACATCGTGCTCAGGCCCTAAACAAGGTATACACAAAGTATGGTAATCCCTATGAGGTATCTGTTTCCCACAAGAAATACAGTTATTCACTTTTTCTGACATCCGGTTAAATACTGAGGCAAGAAAAACCAAAATATTCCCCAACGGGGTACTTAGCCAACTTTGATTCGGTCTGAAACTCTGACTTCAGAAACTTTCAGAACGCCAACCTGCACTCGCAAAATTGCTTCTGCATCGGACCATGCGGCAAAAAAGACTGAGGATATGACGTCGGTCATGCGCATTAGTACCCTGACGTACTGACGTCAGTCTAATACGCCCTGACCGACGTCAGCCATATACTTTGGTATTCGGGCCGACTGGACAGCGGACTACCCAATAGTTAGGACTGCAGCAATGTGGAATGAAGAACATCTGGCACATTCTTAACAGTGATGGTGCTCAATCAAAGTTTATTGATAAGAAAACATTTAATAAAAAAGGTCTTTTGTAAAAGAGCATTAATAGGGATGAGAAAGAAAGCTATATAAAATAATGTATACAAACTATAAGGTTTAATCAGATGATGTTAGGGTAACACCAGGAAATGAAAATGGAAAGGCAATATACAAAGAAACATTGGAATGATATATGTATGTCTCCACTTTATGCAACAAAATCTAGAAGGTTTAGGTTCTTTATATAAAAGTATTTACATAGCTATTTTTATACCCCAAGAATACTTCAGGGATTTTTTTTCCCATAGGTATATAGCAATTGCGGCAGATGTGATGGGAAAGGCAAGGATATATGGAAACATTGTTTTGGAAATTTAACAAGTTGATTGACTGTAGAAATTCACAACAGGGTATTTGGTCAGAAATGTGTGAACAAATTATTTTAACTAAGGAAATTACTCTAATGAACTAGGATATACAAAATGAATTGTCTGGACATGGTAACGCCCTAATAAGCTTAATGTTGTCGAAAAGGCAATTACTTGGAAATGGAAATAAAAAAGCAAAACCATTGGTAACAGAAGTGTTAAATATCTGCGGTGGTGGTGCTGCGGTAGCGTTGTCATCTCACAGTAAGACGTCCTGTTCGATTCTCAGCTAAAGCGTCTTCTGTGTGGAGACATGCGTGAATGGGCATACCTTCATTGAAGGTTGTGCGTCAGGGCTGGCAACTCGGTACGTAAAAATCTACTGCTAATCATTTGCGGACCAGAGTTCCACTGTGGCGACCCCTAACCAGGAAAAACCGAAAGATACAACAAGATAAAAAATTAGAGGTAGAATCTTTAGAAAAGGGAAGGAGTAAACTACATACAAGTAAATGGAATCTGTAGGAACACTACATACAGAATAATGTTCAGGAATAGTGATATTCTGGGAAGGCAGGACTTGAGCAATCTATGTAATGTTAATTTGAACATTTTTAAGGCAAAAGTCTATACATTGTGTACAAATGAAGCAACTGCTGAAGGAGTCTATTTTCTCTTTTATAACTGAATGTATACTTATGTGAGATGTTGCAAAAATGACAGAGAAACATCATTGTGGTAGGCCATGCAGGTTCATGAATACTGCTAGAGCTCTAAAACTGAAACACATCAATCAAAAATGTTTCAGTAATGCCTGATTCTGTTGTGACAATCAGGGAGCAGTCTATATTGTCAGATGTTTGAGCTCAGCAGCTTCTATGTGGGTAAAACCACAAGGAAGCACTTGCAGTGAATTAATAAATATAAATCTGCAATTACAAAGACCAGTCCGGTACTTTATCTAATCATATCAACAACTGCTGATCACTTAAAAATTGACATTAGTGAGACGATTTCAATGAAAAGTTGGGAATTATGGAAATAAATTTGCAACTTCTATTAGCTGCAGATAAAAGCCCAGGTTTAAATGAAACAATTATTATTAAAACTATTCTTAGAGAACAATTTTAAATAATCTGATATTTATTTTCAGTTTTATATTTCAGCTTTTTTAACACTGACTTGTATTTGGGTATATTAATAAAATAAGTAATTTCAACTGTGTTTATTGTTGACTTGACAACATTTCTAGTTTTGTGATTTGTGGAGACTTGTAAACAGATTAATATAGTGTGATGTTTTGATTATTTAAATTAGTTCTGATGCAACTGTGTTCTGAAGAAGTTCTTGATACTAAAAAGAACAAAAGTGATCAATAATAACACTCTCCCAGTTGGTTTAGCATTTGGTGTCATCAAATATTTGACATATCTTCATAAACATTTTTTTTTCTTTTCTGGGCTCTCTTGTCAAGCCTGGCTGTGATTCCTAAGGATTTCACAGCTATTAGGCCTGATAGTGAGTTAGTGTTATTACTATAGTATGGCAATGTGCGAATATGCTCCTTTATAAACTTTCACTAACATGATGATTTTTCACTTATTAAAAAATAGTTGAAGTAAGAAAATCTCATTCATTATGAAACAAAACTCATTACTGCTGATTTAAGGTGATAAAGTTACATGGGACAAGACTTAAGGAGTACTTTTTACACTACAGTGTCAGTGTACAAAAGAAAATCTGACTCAGCACCAAACAATAATCAGGGCTCACATTAGGATGCAGAGAATCTTATTCCATTCAGAATTTCAAAACAAAGTCTAAATCTGAGAGTTTTTGTCTGAACAGAACTAACCATACATGAGACCTGCTAATGATAATGGATAAAATTATTTCAAGCTGTCTTTTCCACCTGAACACACACACACACACACACACACACACACACACACACACACACACACACACACACACACACACACACATAGTCATACACATCGTATCTAAAGGTGGACAAGATGGAATCCCTTGAGTGCCAGTCGCCCGAAGAAATATACCAAAGAAAATTAAGTAGAGAAGTATTTCCATAGGAAATTATTGCAGGTGTGATTTCTAAGTGTGCATTGGCAGTGATTGCCTTATTTTAGGAGATGGCTGTCTTTTTAAATGGTGTTATGATCATGGAGTTGGTATATATAAAATCTGGGGTTCAGTGAGCCCCTCCCGAAACCTTTTCACCTTTCTGTGCTTCAGGCATTATTTTTTTGTGCTTTTGAATCTCACAGTTTTGCCGTTTGACAAGCCACAGTAGACCCTCCCACACACACACACACACACACACACACACACACACACACACACACACACACACACACACACACACACACACACGCACACACAGACATAAAAAGTGGTGCACATTCACTTAAAGGAATCGTTGCAGTAATGTTAGTGGAAATCATGTCAGAATCAGATAATGGAGAGTGATGTTAGTGGAATTCATGTCAGAATCAGATAACGGAGAGTAATGTTAGTGGAAATCATGTCAGAATCAGATAATGGAGATGAGAAAAGTAGAAAAAAAGTCAAAATTGCAATTGTTTATAATGCTGAAGGAAGTAACTGAAGTAGAATGCTAACAACAAATTACAGCAGCAAGAAAGTCGTGAAGCTGATTGCAGAATGAAGTAAAGTGAAATAGAATGTAAGTATCAACATCGAAAATGTTACAATGTCAAAATAAATGGTGGGCATGAGGTTTTAATTTTAACACTCTTTTGCATTTTTATGACATGGGCAATGCACAACACTGTGCTGTCTTAGTAGTACTAGAAGAGAAAGACTGCTTAAAATAAAAATCATTCACACGTAGTAAATTATATAAAGGCATTAAGATCTGGAAATCATTCCTTCTGTTACTCTGACTACCAAATCTGATGCTGGGATGCATATTTGGAAAAACAAGCAGATATTTAATTAACCCTTAACATGTAAGCTACTTAGAGTGGTTACAGTGTTACGAAAGCAAAGGTCACATAACCATACAGTATTTCAAATGATAAAAACTGTGCAAAACAGCACAGAAGTGATCTTTTATTTTATTTTTTTTGGGAGGGGGCAAAGCCCTTTTACTTCCTCCTGTACCAGCCAATTTATTTTTAATTAACTCTGAATTTACTGTACCTCTGTAGATGGCAGATTTCTCTTTGCAGAGAGGCCCTTCCACCTAAGTTTTATTTGCAAAGATGGGCAGTAGTTGTCGTGTCAGTCTCACACACATACCTCACTACCATTCAATATAAGAACGCACGCTATGTGCAATATAGTTCAAATGTGACTGTTTTATAAGAAAGAAGCATGCATACCTCTCAAGTGTACCTCATTATGAGAAACATACCTCATTTGGGGTTTTAAAAAGTTCATGTTCCTTAAAGTTCCTCAATGTTCCACATTGAAAGACTCTGTCAAACATTCAGTGTTAAGATTTTTTTTAAGTGAAATCCATGGTAAATAGAAACAAATCATATTAATTCATTAAAAGATCTTCTTTATAAGTAAAACCATCATATTTTAACCATCCTATGGCCTTCCTAGTTGAAGTTGTTAGTAAGCCATTAGTATGTGTTCCACATTTTGCCCATTTGTTCCACATTATGAGGGCTAGTGTTCCTCATTTTGGAGATGGAAGGTTGAGAGCTATGGGAGCATGCACTAGTAAAAATGTAGAAAAAAGAGACATGCATGATCTTAAAGGGAATAGAACGCGTAACTTGGAGGCAGCAATTTTTTTCTTTTCATATATTAGCTGGATATTTAAAATACCTGAAGATAATACTGCCAGCAGCTGCTTTTTTAGTGTGAAGGATTTTGGCTGACAAGTTAAACAAAAACATCAGTTTTAATTAAATTCCAGTGACTGCGTGTACTTTTGTAAATAACTTTTAACTGGTCATTTCTAGAAGTTAAATTACTGTAAAGAAATGTGATGAAACTGTGCTATTCCCTTTAGTGCCATAAGACAAGAACTTTTAGTTGCATTGTTTTGACAGAAGCATAATGCTTTAAACTATATTAAGTTAACTAGAAATTCTGGCAGTTCCTGACTTTTCTTTTCCTTCTGTAATGTGTGAAGGTGGTCTCTAAATGGAGGTTCATTTCTGTGGAGAATTCAGATCACTGAGGCTAGTGTAATCCTTTTTACTTTTATAAGACTACGAGGATTTGAAGCAGAGTTCAGATAACATACTATTTTGTAAAAGAAGAGAGACAGTTAGTTAAAAGGTAGGCAACTTATTTGTAATTGCTTTCATTCTTTAACAAATGAGGCAGTTATGGGGCATATTCATAAACATTGTACACCATGAGACAGGATGGGATGCCATAAAATAAAAAAACAAAGCTCCTTGTGATTCATGAAACAAACCACTCAATGGGGTAGACATTGTATGGATGTGATCCACTAAAGTACTGTCAGTCTTCTGAAAAGACCAGCTCATTTCTACATGTTGAAACAGTATTCTCTTTGACTGTACTCTATTGAATAAACAAACACTGAGAAAGTAGGTGAGCAGGCCTGAAATCACAGCAGCCTTCTGGTCTCATGCCCTTAGAGGCGGCAATGATATTTAAAGTCGTGTGCTTCTTCCAGCTTTTGTAGTTTTCAAGGTTGGAAGAGGCATTCTTTACTCTTTTGGAAGAAATAATGCATTTAGAGTAGAAGGAGTTCTTTGATGTTTTGAGAAGAAGACATTAAGAATGAGCTGTTCATTTAGAAGGGCAAGTCAGCATTGACTGCATAACACTAAGGAACGAGCTACACTTCAGTGAGGCAACCAAGTCAGAGGAGTGCACCATGCGGTTAGTGTTGTAGCTACTGGTAGTTTATATAATACAGACCTATCTTAGAGAAGGGAAAAGGAAGCTCATCACTGATCAGTAGTTATACCATTAGGAAAGGAGGGGTCTATGTCATATCAGCAAACAGTCACATTGTCGAAAATATTATCGCATTGACAATGCAGGCTGTTGAACCATTTTGACCGAGATCAAGTTATGGTAGGGATCAGGATATTTGCCCTTTTCCCCACTACAGTGCAATCTTGGAGATGGTATATACAATTAGCAGTGGTGTAGGTGAACAGCCCCCCACATGATGGGGCTTGATGGCCTGCATTGTTGACGATATGATATTCAACAATGTGGCCATTCGCTGATATGACATAGACCCAGAAAGCAGTGCTAATGGGAAATATTACTGGTACTGTATTCAGAATCAGACTAACAAATATAAAGGTGTATTTAGCAGCCATGGTCAACAGAAGGAACTTCTCTGTACTACAACATACCACCATAACCTATACCCCACAGGTGTAGAAGAGGAAGAAGTTTGATACAAACTCATGCAGGAAGCCAGGGAAATCACATACCCTCCAAATCAAATTATTAAGGCTGCATCAGCAGCTACCTCAGCAGAAGCAATCAAGGCCCTACTGCTTTCTAATGTGCTTCACAGGCAAGTGAAGACAGGCAGATACATAAGGAAATTTTCAAAATACGAAGAAGGTATTGAGACCCAGGACCTAGTTGTCAATATCTCCAATTATATTTTGAATAGCAATGAGCTCTCAGTTCTGAATAAAGGGTTGGGTTTTATATGATATAACCGATATTATTGTTGACATTATGATGTTTGGTCAGGATACTAGTTGCTGCCCATATGCCAAAACCATCCACCTTTATGCCTCCACAACACCCTCTTTTAGAGGCCTTTGAACAGGCCTCTGAATCTGATTTGTTTGATCTAATTTTCACAATATGACTTGTCATCTTAGATAAATCTGACTATTCTGATAAAATGGTATAATTTGAATCAAAAGAGTACATGCTTGTTTATATGACTTAGTGTTAACTAATGTTATTGATAATGACTTGTATTTATATCTGTTGGTTGACAAACCTTTGGTCTAAGACCTATTGTATCTAGCCGTGGATGGCTAACTGAACGACAAGTTACTTAAACCTGTTGTTTTAGAGAGCATGTCCTAAGAGATGCATGGATCACATTAGTATCAGGTGCATGAAACAAAAGGGTGTGATGGGCACCCTTGTTGTTAACGATATGCCAACTTGGTGTTGGCACAATGGGACATGTCTTTAACATAGGCCTTGAGCACGTAAATATCTCAAATATTACAATAGGTTTGTAGATGATGGTACCATTGAACAATTGGATCCATTGGCTTTGATACTGAGCTGTTGAGGAATAGCCCAAGCATGTGCATCAGAACATAGAATCAGACCATTAGGGTCTCCAAATTAAAATAGTGCTTACAACCATCATAAATACACAGGTACTTGCTGACATTGCTAGGGATCTCCTTAGGGAAGATATAGGGTCATATCTCCTTCAACATGAGTAAACAGGATTGTTACTAACAGGAACCATCATATTTTAGATGTCCTTCTTCTAATGGTGGATGAAAGGATCAAGAGTTTGGTTGATGAGAGACCCCGCAAGACAGGAACATGTTGTCTCTTGTTATGACAGGGGCTACCAGAATGTCAGATTTTCCAAAAAGACAGGCACATTTGCTTGTAATTCTTGCAATCAATGTGAACATATATCTAGTTCTGATTGCTTTACACACCCCGTTCTTACAGTTTTAAGCACTATGCTGATTGTAGATCTACTAACTTAGTTTACATTGCTGTGTGTCAGACATGCAGCATTTTTTTGGAATGACAACAAGAACTTTAACTACCAATGCCCTAGCCAAGCATGTAATAGACAAAGGATGCTCTCATAGTTTTAAGTTTCAGGTCTTAGAGCTAATTTTAAAATGGCAGATTGGGTAAATGGATAATTAAATTGCAAGCTCATAGGTTTGGGTTAAATGACAGGATAGTACTTTAGTCAGCAGACCTCTTAGGCACTAGTCATAGTGCATGATGTCATTTGGGAAGTGATGTCACCAAGTGTATTTAAATGGAAGTTACTTGAATGCTTTTATGTCTGATGAAGCGTTTTACAACAACGCGAAAGCACTTATTTTTTACTGCAGTTTGTTTTGTTTTTTTTTTTTTAAAAACGTACCAACCAATTTGGAGTATTATTTTTTTTTTTTTTTTTTGCACATCACCTTCTCTTCCTTCTTCTCTCTGTACAGATACATAAGGATACCTCAGGCTAAGAAGACTCTACTGGCAAATGAGACCAGTAAGCAGTTTCCACTCACACAGGGAGTATTTATAGTCAAGACTGTGTGCTAGTACGTGGATGCAGTGATTGTGTTAACTACAAATGACAGACTTCAGGATAAGAACTCATTTCCTAATATGTATGATTGATGGCATATTCCCCACTTGGGCATCTATTTGTCACCACTTATATTGTAGTTATGCTGTGCTGTTCATGGCTAACAAATGCCACATAAGTCCATTCATGCCTGTACTCATATCACTGAAGAACAAAGCATCCTACAAGAGCTAATGTGACATTCACCTAGAGCTTGCAGAAGGGGATGACACTGAAATGACACTGCAGTACATAATGTTGGATTTTGAACTTTCTGCAGTTCCTACCATGTGGGAGGCCTTTACAAACAGCATCAGCAAAGGGTGCTGATTCACTGTAGTGCAAGCATTTATTTGTCCAAACATATCACACAACTTGAGACACCTCAGAGCATTGTAACTAAAAAGACAACTGGCCTCAAAAATCTTATTTATCAGGTGATACTGGTGGCCTTTTCTCTGTACTCAGTCCCTTACAGACTCCTTCATGGAGCATGTCCTCCTGCTTACATATTTAAACAAAGAAATCTAGCTTCTAAGAATCTCTACAACATAGAAGTAATAACTGCTTTGCACATGATTAATCTCTGGTTTGAATTTTTCCCAACCTTCTTCTTCTTTGTTTTTGGTTTTACAAGGCTGTGTCTCTGTCTTCCACCCCTTCAAGTAATCAGACTTCCAATGTCCCTCCCTCCCTCCCCTCTTTTATTGCTCTTGTCTGTAGAGTAAGTTTGTTAAGTACTTTTCTCATCATCCATTAACTTTTTCATATATATGTAACACTTAGTGCCCATTTAACAAACCAGTATTGCTCTTGAGCAAACCCTCCTTACCATGGACCATCGCTAGTGCTGCCATATGCTTGGTATCCTCACCACACTCTGAGACTGTTATGAATTACTCCTGATCTGTCCTTGGCTGATAAGACATTTATTTTATTGTTTTACACTTCTACTAACTGCTTCAGAGTGTCACTGCTTCATTTTTGCATAATTTGTTGATTTTGCACTTTACATCATTTCAAAGGTCCCTAATAATTCAAATCACCATGTTCAGGTAGTTTGCTTAAGTTGTTCTGTGGCAGTATTGCACTCTCAAGCAATATTTTTTGTGTTTTTACATAAAGATGGCTGGAATAGTCCATATATTGGCAGTAGGTGGTGGCCTGGTCTATCTGAGTTGAGAAACACATAAGAAATCATAAGAAGTCTGTAAAAGTAGTTATTTTATTGGCCAGAGGGCTTAGACACTAGTTTCCTGTGTTTTAAGTATGTGTATACATTTGGCAAGGTCAGTACTACCCTGTATAGACACAGATACCTACACACCAAATGTTCCCTAAAAAACACCTCTAAACTGTATCAGTAACTCGGTGAGTGTAGAGCCACTACTTTGCGCAGTGAGTAACACAGAGCAGCTATTTTCTTTCTTGAAGAAATCTTCCTCTTGAAGTTAGTGTTATATAGCCTAGTCTAGTCTCTAGCCCACAAATCATCTTTAGTCAACCCACTATTCACCTCCAGTGCACTAGCTCACCCAATAAAGGACCTGACATCATGGATATGTACTTTCTCAATTTCTCCACAGTCAGTTTGGTGGATATGAGTATACTGTGACAGTGTAACAATTGTCTAATGTTCACTGATAATCTTTTAATCCTCAAAGAAACAAACACTGTATGTGAGAGATGTATATATGCAATGTTGCTGGAGGCAAACCTCTTGTGCACAAACACTCATGATAACATTCTGGTTGTCAGAAACACACACACAGTATACCTCCAACACATACTATGCATCCCACACATAGTCCCACTTATGCTGAGGCACTTAAATGCCATCTTCTCAAACCCCAAATACCTCCCAGACAGTCCACCTACAAAAATAATCCTCAGCAAATCCAAAAGCACTTAACAGAATCAACACCTAACGCTGTACATATAAGCCACACCCAGTGAAGCCTTGAACAGCAAGTCCATAAGGCAAGTCAGTGACCCTCCCAGGACTTTAGTCATAGGTGACTCCATTGTACAACATCCAGATGCTCCACTCACCAGATTGAGCAAGGAGAAAATAATGGTCAGTTGCCTATCAGGCACATGATACACCAAGTTATACATGTACACAAGTCACTGCACAACAGGAATCAGTATAACTCAGTCATAGTCCATGTAAGTGTAAATGATGTGAGACATATCTCTTTGGACTATATGAAGAGAGACATTAAAGAACTCTTGGGTTATGTGTCACAGGCTGGTATGTACCTAGCACTGAGCAGCATTCTAGCTTCACCAAGGATGATGCCACAATATGAACAGAAGACAATTGACTTTAATAATTGGCTTAGTTTTTAGTGTCATTCTAGGGGGATACAATATTTTTCAGCATGGGAGGACATGGTTAACATGGGAGGACATGGTTAACAAACCATGTTGCTTTGCTAGGGATGATTAGTACTTGTACCTACAAAGCTTTTGAATATTGTCTATAACAATGTCCTCCTCATGCAGCCTTTTTAGGCAATGCCAAATTGATAAACCTTCCAACACATCAACAGCTACCTAAGGAAATCTAAAGGTATTATTGCTCAATGCCAGGAGTTTATACAAGAAGCTCCACTCCCTACAAGCTCTCTTAGCTCTGGAGAATGTAAACATCTGTGTTGTTACTGAGACATGGTCTAAAGCCACAGAGAGTACACTGGCAGTGCAAGAATTTAGTGCCTTCCACACATTTAGATCAGCAACTGCGGAGGGAGTGGAGGTGTCTCGATCTATATCAGTAAGAAACATACTTCCATGCTGGTTAAACAGGATGATGCACTAGAGTTCCTCCACAACCAGATTACCATAAACAAAGTCCAATATTATATTGTAGCAAGCTATACATCAGCCCCTATGTCCCATGAAACCCATAGCTCATACTTAAGACCTATTGCAGATGCTCACCATTCAACCAAATAATACACACATGGGAGACTTTAATTATCCTTTTATAAACTGGGAATCTTGCATGACCCAAAATTTGCAGGTTCAGAGATTCCTCCTGCTAGAGGTACAAACATATTGGACATGGTACTCACAATTGTGGGCGAATGCTGCACCTTTACCAGTGTCATGCCCTCTCTGTTAAGGTAAGGCCATAAAGCAGTCTCATTTATGTTCACAGGTTCATAGGTTGATACCAGGCTATTGACCCTAGGGCCTGTAAAAGCCTAGCCATAACAATTCCCTGGCTATTTCTTCCCAGAATATTTACTTCCCTGGACCTCTGTCTAGCAGGGCGACTGTTGTGATCCCTGGGGTAAATTTCCTATCTCCCATCCAATCAAGGTTCCTTTTGAAGATGGCCAAAGAGGCGCTCTGCATGACATGTATGGGCAGTCTATTCCAGACTCTGGGGAGTCTCTGGGTCAGGAACCTATCCCTCCAGCATGTTTTGTTCATTGTGATGACAAGGTTTAGATCCCTAGAGTGTGTGGCTCTGAGGGATTGGGATTTCTTTAAGGGTAGCATGTCCAACAGCTCTGAATTTGACATAGCCTTGTATGTTAAGCAGAGATCGCCACTGAGTAGACAATATGTGACAGAGTACAGCTGGAGTTTTTAGATGGTCAGCATAGGGCATCTGCTTTAGGCCTGTGATTCTTTTAGTGAGGTATTTCTGTGACCTTTCCAGTTGTTGCAGATGTCTTGAGAGGTACATACCAAATGGGGCATTGTATTCTATAATGGGTCTAATGAGGGATGAGTACAGTGGGACAATGACCTCCTTTTTCTGGATGAAAAGCCCTTAGTGATGAGGTGTGCCACATAGAAGGATTTCCTGACTGTTGTGGCAATGTGGTTATTGAAGTTGAGACCACTGTCCACCTGAGTCCCTAAGTCTGTTATCACACTTTCAGTGCATAGTGTACCGCCACCTATGTGGTAATTCATGGGTAAATTTCTTTTCCCAAAGGGGATGACTATACATTTCTTCTCATTTGGGGATTCAATAATGGCTCTCAGTTTGCAGTCAATCTGTGAACTTTGTTAGCCAAAGTCCCTTAATGTTGTCCTGTACTTCAGAGAAGTAGATGACAAACAAGAGCAGTCCCAGGACTGAACCCTGAGGTACTTCACTTGTCACTTGTCTGGAGCTGGATTTGGAGTCGGCTACTTTTACAGTGTGGGTTCTGTCAGTAAGCCAGTTGGCAACCCATCGAATGACATAGGCATTAATGCCCAGCTTAGTAAGTTTATGTATGATTTCAGAGTGGGGGATGGTGTCGAAGGCCTTGGCGAGGTCCAGATAGGCTGTGTGAACCACATTACCCTCATCCACAGTTCTGGAGACTGATTCGAAGATGTCAATCAGGTTCAGGCGACAAGATTGGCCCTTCACGAACCCAAACTGGGTGGGGTCCAGTGTTTGAAGATTGCCAATATCTTTGTTTATAAGTTCCATGATAATATGTTCCATGGCCTTGCAGATTAGGCTCATCAGACTGATGGGGCAGTAGTTCCCAGGATCCAAGGTGGATCCCCCCTTGTGGAGTGGGATAACTGTAGCTGTGCACCACTCAGTAGGCATGAAGCCTGAGGTGAGGCCATGATTAAACATGACACTTAGTTGAGGTGCCAGTTCATTTTGTAGTTCATGTAGTACACAACCCAGGATGTCATCTGGTCCCATAGATGCTGTATTCTTAGCTTTGGAGAGTGTGGTTTTTACCTCTGTGGCCATTATTACCGGAATCTGGCAATCTTTCGGTATTGAGAGGGGCCTTTTAAGGGGTGAGAGGGGGATGAAGTTGGCACTGAATCGATCTGCCAGGATATTGGCAATATCCTTTGGATCAGTATATTTAATGCCATTCTGTTGTAGCTCAGAGCAGATCTAAGCATTGCCATTTAGATTCTTGACATAGCTATAGAATGCCTTGTGGTTGTCTTTGGAATATTTGGCAATTTTATTTTCGTAACTAGCTTTGGAGGATTTTATGATGGATCTCAGCTTCTTACTGAAGCTGGTAAGGGAGTTTTTTGCATCCTGGGAGTTTCCTCTTTTCGGCAACAGTTTATACCTTTAGTTGTAAAGTTTGTTTATGGCAGGGGACCACCAGATTGGCTTTCTTTTCTTGGAGGAGAGCGTCTTGGTTCTATTTGGGATGGCACGATTCATGCACGAGTGGATGTGCACGTACAGTGCCTTAGTGTAGGATTCAGCAGTCGAACTTTCAGTTCCCATCTGCATGGTTGTCATGAAGTTTGTCACTTCTGACTTGAGTAGCATGAAGTTGGCTTTGGAGATTTTTTTTACAGAGGTTTACTGGGGGGTGGGGGAGGGATGTGGATGCCAAGGGTGATTAGCTTATGGTCAGACCTGGCCAACGAGGGGGTGACCATAGATGTGGAGTATCGATTTCCCATGTTGGTAATGACCAGGTGTAGGATACTGGAGCTCCTGGTGGGGCTATGGATTAGTTGATCCAGGGCATTGGAATTTATTTATTCCAAGAACCGTTGGGCAAAGGTGTTGGTACACGAGTAGTTTTCTCATTTAATGGCAGGGTAGTTGAAATCACCCAGTATTAGGGTGTTTGGTTGTATCTTAATATTTTCTAGTATGTTTACAAAGATGTAGTGAGAATCTTGGGGCATGGTGGGAGGGATCTGTAGCAAGCTACAATTTGGACTGCAGTCTTAGCTAGTGTTAGTTGCACCTGGAGAATTTCAGATGCATTGTGTTGGGCAACTAGCCTGGTGGTGTGAATATCCTTGGTGAATATGGACACTCCTCCACCTTTAGCATTTTGGTCCTGGTTTGGTGGCCGAAAGGTGCGGTAAGAGTTGTAGCCTGGTATTGCAGGAGTGCTCTCTGGAGCCTTAAACCAGGTCTCAGTTACTGCACAGATATAGATGTTCTCCATTTTTAGGAGTCCCTCGATAGAGTGCATTTTGAGGTTTAGATTTCTAGCACTGAGTAGCATTACCTTCAGATTTTGCATGCTTGTACCTGTTACAGTGGTGGTTTTGTCCTTTGAACTTTGCCTAAAAAGGCACAATAAGGGTGGCAAGAGCCTTAGCCAGTAACCTGAATCCCAGGGGCGACAGGTGCAGACCATCTCTGGCAAAGCATCGTAGTCTGTCGATCATGTTGTCCCAGGCAGACAGATGCTGGATCCCCTTTGAATGACACCAGAAGCTTAGCCAATTGTTGAAGTCAATCATTTTGTCCTTATACTGTGGTATCATTCTGGGTGAAGTCAGGATGCTACTCAGGGCTAGGGTCATACCTGCCTGGGACACATGATCTGAGAGCTCTTTCATGTCTCTTTTCATGTAGTCCAGGGAGATACATCCAACATGGACAATGACAGAGTCATATTTGTACTTGTTGTGGAGTGAATTGAGTGCATGCGTTATGTGGCGGATCCTAGCACCCGACAGACAGCTGACTGTAATTTTCTCCTTGTTCAGCTTGGTGAGTGGGACAGCAGTGTGCTTGTCTATAGAGTGACCTATGACTAAAGTGTTGGGTAAGTTGGTTTTCCTTAGGGGCTGTTGTTGGATGGCACACTGGTGTTGTGAGCTATGTGACACTTTGGTTGTGATTGCTGTTTGTTTGCGTTTCAGCTTCAGAGGTCCTTGTTGCTTGGGCAGGTTACTGTTAAGGGCCTCCACATATGAGGGTTTAGTGTTGCTATGTGATGGTGCTGGTGGTGTGGGTTCAGAAGGGCTATGTGTTGCTTGAGGTGTAGTGCAGGTGTTAACCTTTTCCTCTTGACTATCTAGCACAATCTTGGGTGGAGAGAGCTTTGCTTCCAGTTTGGCTATAAAAGTGCATCTCTCACAGGTTGTAGTGTTGGGTGGTAGGAGGAGAGGGTATTCTATGTACATGAGGCAATTGCTGCATTGCCCCAGTATGCTCAGATTCACCAGGTGTACAGGGGAAATCACCAGATGCTGACCCTTGGACATGCCTGATTTAGTGCTTTTTTTGTAAAGTACAAGAGCTGTTTTCCATTACCTTAGCAAGGTACTTTGCAATTATAGGCTGTTTGGTGCCTACAATTAATTACTCCTTATTAACAAGGAGAGTTGAGTGCTTATATCAGTTTAAGGCTTCCTAGTGCCTTCCAGCAGGTTTTAGAGCAAGTGCTAGTCACAGGGAAGCTTAAAGGTAAGTTGAAAAAAAAATGGTTTATCCTAAACACTGCAGTGTGCACTAGAGGAGTTAGATGTGAAAGTAGGCAACTTAAGTTTTACCTGTCTAAAAAGTTAAGTTTTCGTGGAGAGTCATTATTTTTAAAACAGCAAGATAGATTGAAAGGGGGTTGTCACTTTTGTATTCTGGTACTATGGAATACAGTAGGATGGCCAATAAATTTAAATAGTTGAAGGGGAGTGATTTCACAAAATGATAATTGTGTGCTTACTCACACAAGCCAGCAAAAGCAGAGAGGAAATGAGATATATGGTCAAATTAACATAAGGGGCAGGCAACTAGAAAGACAGTGGTGTTTAAGAACACAACAGTAACTGCATGGGCGGGTGGGAAACAAATTTCTGCCTGACTCACAAGAGACAGAGCTGTGGTCTCTTTTCTAGTTTTAATATGCAGTTAAAAGCAGAACACAAGTAAAACACAAGGTAAAGAAAACAAATCACAGTATTCAAAATAGAAAAAGGCAATAAAGTAAAACAAAATACAACAAATAAAAAGCAAACTAACCTTTCCCTCACAGCAAAGTGTATTAGAGTCTGGGTGATTCTTTTGGAGTAATCAATTCTGTCACCACAGCAAACCCTATGACAGTTAGAAACTACTCCATGGCAAATGACGTTTTATTAAGTGATAACTTGTCATACTTTCAAACCCTTCCAAAACCAGATAACACAGCAGCCCTTAATAACAGGTTTCCCAGCCATGTGAAGCAGAGCCCTTCCTTCACCCTAAATAAGTGCAACCTGGGCCAGTGAATGGGAAATTGAAAATTCACCCATGGTCTGACACCTACAGTATGTCTCTGAAATTTAGAGACAGCCATTAAATCATGCTCTAACACGCACCCCTTAAAATAACGTCAAAGGCAAAATAACTCATGGGATACACTTGGGTTGCATGGCTATGCTGATGAATGCCATATTGGTCAATTGCCTAGTATATGCCTATGAACCTAGGTGGAAATCTGTGTCAAGCTTTTTGAAAAATGAAAGATCCCATCATCTTTGACCTCCTTTTTTTTTACAGAACTAATGGCACCTCAAATATTTGGTTAAAGGAACTAAACCTTCATCACCGGATAAATAAAGATACATTGGCATGATAGATTCATGTTCCAACATATCACTCATCTCTGGAAAAAACTTCCACTACATTTCATGCAGAGTAGCTTCCTTGTCACCTTCAAGGTAAATCCAGATAATTGGACGGCCAGCCTCAAATTCACCCCTGGTTTACATTGTCTTGCACTCATTGAGACTAGAAAGAAATTTTGACTTGGGTTTTTGGTTGGGCTTGTAATGGTCTGAACATTGATTGCCTAGTACTTAAATCTATTTGTGATATTTTCATAGGCAGACAGTAGGCTTGCAGTCCAGAAGAAAACTGAGGAGCCTAGACTAATTTCCCACTTGCTCCAAAGCACTGTCCGATTAAGTGACTTGGTCAAGTTCAATCAGAAGGCAAATTAAAGCTCATAGCCTTAATCCACTGAGCTGATCATACATAATTTAACAGATGTTCATCACAGGATCACTGCTGCGGTACCGTTAAGTTATGCAGGACAGCCCATCAATAATGACCATTTTTCCAAAGCTTTAAGGTTCCTTCCATGTGCCCTAGCCACTGATGTGGCCCAATGCTATGGGGCCGTGAATACTAGTGAACTAGAGCACAAAATACCTCTTAGCTTTCTTGTTATTGAAGAGTGCTGTCCTCTGCAGGCTTCAAAAGGTTGACAGTCAGCCAGAGATTCACCTTATCCTGGCAGTTAAGTGCTATTTTGTTTTGCATGCTTTATTTCAGGGCAAACAGTTTTAGAAATACACTATCCAGGGACCTAAACCTCCTCTGAAATGTTAACAGAATTGTTTTAGGGACAGGTATGTCTCTCAAAGATTACCACTACTCTGGAAAAGGCTTCCCATCCATGTAAAGGAACACTCATCCTAACACTATTCAAATGTAATTTGGACCAGTGGATGGGAAAGAGAAAATTTACCCACACACTGGCTCCTATGCTCCTAATAGACAAAGGCAGTTCATAAATGGCCCACCATGTGGTGCACGGCCCACATTTAATACTCATTAGTATACATAACAGACTTACCTACAACAAATTATGATCATGTAATAGGGAGCACTGACTAAATAACTTAGGTAGATGTGTGGGCCAGGTCAAAATGGGATAGCATGGCTATGCTTGAAAAGGCCTGCCAGGGCTGTTAGCCTAGTATTCACTTATGAACCTTTCACTGAGTGGTGTATTTCGGTCTCTCAGAGTCAAAATTGTTCTCTGTAAAAAAATCTGTGTAAAATTAGTTTGCCATACAAAATAATGTATTATTCCGTTGCTTTTTTCTGCTATGTTTTCTCCGTTGCTTTTGCCACAACTCTGATGTACGCGGTAGCGCGCGCACATAATCAGCTACTTACAGATTAATATTTCAATTCAGATACTTGGTGTCTAGCTAGTGGGCCTACTTCAGAAGGATGACTTTTTAAAACATCAAAATTCATATGATTAAAGCCAAAGTCAAAGTAAATGTTCTTGTCATTTATAGCTACACATGTGTAGCCTAAACAAAATTTTGTGCATCACCTCAATTCTTGAGATTACAAAGGAAAGTTAAACAACACATACAAGCAGAGGAATAAACATAACTAACAAATACAATACTACTCCAAATACACACAAGAAAGAGCAGATACATTTACCAACACTCATACAAAAAGAATACACTTCCCTGAGTTAAATTCACTTAGATTAGAGCATAAAATCAATATTTTAAATAGTCAAACTGCTTGTGTTGAGATCGGAGTACATTGGGGACAGGGTAATTTGCTCTTTTCTCCACTATAGTGTAATCTCAAAGTGGGTGCATATAATTAGGGGATATGGGGGTGTAGGGTATAATTAGCCGGGGGTGTGGGGGTGCAGGGGAGCTTGCCTTCATGCAAAAACAATATTTGTCTTGTTGGGCTGGTATTTGACTTTTTAAAAACATTTATCATATGGTTTCAGCCATATGAGTTTCAACATTTTATAAAGTTCATCTCAAGTAGGTCTGTAGCTAGTACATAAGTGGACAGGGTGAGCTTGGCAAAATTTTCTTCAAAATGTTTCATTTTTGTGAGAGCTTATGGCCAACAATTGGCAGCTTTGCTGACTGCTTATCAGACTCCTTCATGCCCGTAAGCTGGTCCAGTGTGCCTGTGATGATTTGCTAACTTTTTGTGTGAGTCATTCAATTTTTTGAAGAAAAGTGTACTGCTTATGCATTATTGGGCTAGTACTAGTATGCTTAGTGCTTGAGATTAAAAACATTTTACTTTAGAAACTTGTCTGGGAAGCTTTGGTTTTCAAGATAGCTTCAGTCTTGCCTTAACCACTAACTCTACTATGGCCATTAGTTGCTCCTCAGTCTGTTTGTCTTTCTCTACTGATGTCTCTGGTGTTTCTCCCACAGATGCTGCTATGGACTATGGCTTAGGCATACCTACCTTAATATACCAACTCCAAGACCGCACTACAGTGGGGAAAAGGATAGATTTCCTTATCCCCACCATTGCGCAGCTGACCAGGAAACACATTTGGTGTTTCAATATTCGCTGTTTTTGTGTTTTGCTGTTTATGTACATTGACCTTTATGTGTTGATGTACATAGACTCGAGTTTTTGTCATTTCAGGCTTATAATATAGATCCCCTCTTCATTTATTTCCCATACTTCAAGAAGTTAATAACTTTTTTGAATTTTAATCAGAAGAAAGAATTCCCTAACGGGGTAATTACCTAGTTCTGCAGAATAGTTAGCTTCTGTTCTCTTATACTGCTGTGAAGGAATTAGAGGCTACGAGAAAGACAGTGCAAGTTGTATCACAAGTTCATAATGTAGCTGAAGAAACAATAGATTTTAACCCCATTGAGAAGCAAGGCACGGCCCACTCTGCCAACAGTGATTTTTTAGACAACAGAGGTGTGCAGGCTTTGAATTTCCCGCTACCTATAAGAGAACAGAAGCTACCTCCTTTAAAACAGCAGAACACAGGTCGCAGCAGGAGCAGGACCAAGAGGAAACACGATGGGTTGAACGAGTGCCCATACAACATAAAGAAAGCATTTTTCAACCAAAGAAAGATTTAGTGTGGAATTTATAGACAATAATCTCCACTTTGATGTTCACATCTCACATACCATAAAACTAGTACACAAAAAACTAGGCTCCCTATACAGGCATAAGTCCTTTCTCAAACAAAAGCAAAGTCACTTTCACACAAAGCCTCCTCTCCTCTCCTATTATAATCTCACCAATCATCAGACAATCAAATCAGACAATGTGACCTAGACAAACCAGAATCATGCTACAATAATATACTAACCAAGTTTGCCAAAACCCAACCTATAGAACCAATCACTGCACCAAAGAAAGAACTACTAAAATTTAGCTAGCTACCACAGCTACTTAGCTGGGCATACAGGGCACAACAATCAAATAAAACCCTCATTATCCAAAAACCCCACCCTCTATATACTACATACTATACCTACCTACTCTAAGATCCAACCCCTCTCCTCTCCAATCTAAAGGCTAACTCAAATGCTAGGAAAACAATCCCTGCTCTCTCTCCTGCCACTCTCTGAACTCCTTCCCCCAATCTCCTCCACTGCCCCCCCTCCCACATACCCCTCCACTCCTCAAAATAAACCTTCCTAGTTCCCAGACCTTCCTAGCCTATCATCCTGCCTTCTACTCCCCCTACTTCCTCCCCCAAATTCTCTGATCACACATGCCCAAGCCTGATCCCTGTAGGTTTGGTCATCTGATTACTGTTTTAACTGTAGAATCTTTTTTGATATTTTTTACTTTCTTACTTAAGCTTGACTGACATGTCTTTTAATAGTGTTTTTTATAGTTTCTTTGGAGTTTACTTTATTAATTTATTATATTATATTATATGTGCTGTTGTATTGTGTATGTATTTGTATGTATTGTATGTATTGTATGTGTATGGTATGACCCCCCGTGCCTCCCCCTCGGCCTCCCTGAAAATGGACCTGGTCCAGCTAAAAATTTCCGTTCCAAAAAAATAAATAAATAAATAAATAAATGTTCTGTTTGAAGATGAGTTTCATTTGTTACAAAAAGGACTGTCTTTTATACCCACTGGTGGGTCTGATTTTGCAGATGTTATATTTGATATAAAGATGTTTATACGTAATTTGATGTTAAAAATGCAGTTTAATGGTCCAGAGACTATACAAATGCAAGGCAGTAATGTTTGTAAAAAACCTAGCACATTCATGCCTGCAGTTAACCCATTGGTCAATGCCTTTGAAAAAATGTGCATAGAGGATGTATACAAATTGAATGATTATAATATACAGAAACATTATAAGGGGCAAAAGTCTTAAAATTTAACAAAATTAGAGCATGAAGTTTTACTGAGTTGACAGAAGAATGACAAAGTAGTAATTAGGCCTGCCGACAAGGGAGGGCCTATAGTTATTATGGATAAAAGTAAATATGATCCATTATGTTGCACATGCTGAAGGAAGATGTTTTTTAAGAGAAATTGCCATCTGCCAGGGTTAAGCCATTTATAGAAAAAGTGCATAAGCAATTAAAAGATATGTTTTCAAATGGCATGATATATAGTCTATTATATTGTTTTCTGGTTACCTCACCCACTACACTGATTATTCAAGGTTTGCCTAAACTACACAAGAGCACTATTGACACACCCATGAGGGCTATAGTGTCTGGTAGAAACTGGTGCACTGAACCGGCATCCATTTTTATTGAAAAGAGTTTGAGACCACTTTTAAATAGTAGAGAGCATGTGTTAAGAGATATGGAACCGTTTTTGAGAGAGCTCCATGTTTTAACAACAACAACCCTACTAAAGGTTTTCTTATGGCAACACTTGATGTGGTCTGTCTTTTTACAGTTATACCAAATATGATTGGGTTGGAAAGTTTAACTAGGTTTATGGAAATGTATTCTGATTTATCTGAAAGTAAAATTATTTTAATTAAAAACTTACTGAGCATTGTCTTAGAAAATAATGTTTTTCTGTTTGGAGATGACCTATACTGGCAGCATAATGGTTCATAGGTTCATAAATAGGTACTAGGCAATCGGCCCAAGGGCCTATGTAAGCCTAGCCAACAAGGTTCCCTGGCTTACACCACCTAAGAAAATTATTTTCCTGTGCCCCTTCGAGCAGAGACATAGAAGTGATCCCTGGGGTGTATTTCCTATTTCCCATCCACTCATCAAGATTTTTCTTAAAGAGTGCTAATGAAGAACTTTGCCTGACATAGATGGGTAGCCTGTTCCAGAGTATGGGAATCCTCTGTGACAGGAATCTATCCCTCCAGCATGTCCTGTTTATTCTGGTGACAAGGTTTAGGTCCCTAGACCATGTAGCTTGGAGGGATTGGGATTTCTTTAGGTGTAGCATGTCCAACAGCTCTGGGTTTGACATAGCGTTATATGTTAGGCAGAGATCACCTCAGATCAGGCGATATGCTACGGAGTAAAGCTGGAGTTTTTTGAGGTGGTCAGTGTAGGGCATTTGTTTGAGGCCAGTAATCCTCTTTGTGAGGTACTTCTGTGGCCTTTCCAGCTGCTGCAGATGTCTTGTGAGGTACATTCCAAAAGGGGCATTGTACTCTATAATGGGTCTAATGAGTGTCGAGTAGAGGGGAACAATGACCTCTTTTTTCCTGGATGAGAACCATTTTATGATGAGGTGTGCCATGTAGAAGGACTTCCTGACTACTGTGGCAATGTAACTATCAAAGGAGAGACTACTGTCCCCTGGGTCCCAAGGTCTCTTATCACACATTCGGTGTTAAGTAGATTGATGCCTATGTGGCAGTTCATGGGTACAGAGTTTTTACCAAAGGGGATGGCACTGCACTTTTTGGCACTGAGCTTGAGGCCATGGCTCTGACACCAGGCATCTGTCTCAGCGAGGCCCTTCTGTAGGATGTCCACATCATTTGGGGACTTGACTATGGCTCCTAGTTTTCAGTCATCTGCAGACTTCATTAGCCAGAGGCCTTCTGTGTTAGCCTGTACTTCAGAGAAGTAGATACCTAACAGGAGAGGTCCCAGGACAGAACCCTGTGGTACTCCACTTGTCACTGCTTTGAGGTCAGAACTGGAGTTTGCAACTTTTACAGTGTGGGTTCTGTCAGTGAGCCAGATGGCAACCCATCTTGTGACATAGGGATTTATACCTAGTTTAGTGAGTTTAGCTATAATTCCAGAATGGGGGATGGTGTCGAAAGCCTTGGCGAGGTCAAGATAGGCTGTGTGAACCACCTTACCCACATCTACGGTTTTGGTGAATGCCTCAAAGAAGTCGATCAGGTTCAGGAGGCATGATCTGCCTTTCACAAACCCGTACTGGGTTGGATCCGGAGTTTGGAGGTTACCAATGTCTTAGTTTATGAGTTCCATGATAATATGTTCCATGGCCTTGCAGACCAGGCTTGTCAGGCTAATAGGTTGATAGTTCCCGGGATTAGTGGTGGCTCCCCCTTTGTGGAGTGGGATAACTGTTGCTGTGCACCATTCAGTTGGGACAAAGCCTGATGCAAGGCTATTATTGAACATGGTGCTTAAGTGGGGAGCCAGTTCATTCTGAAGTTTGTGTAAAACGCAGCCTGGGATGATGTCCAGTCCCATGGATGCTGTGTTTTTGGCTTTAGAGAGTGCAGCTTTTACCTGCGTAGTTATGATTACAGGGACTCTGCATTCATCCTGTATAGATATGGGCCCTTTAGGGGGTTAGGGGGGATAAAGTTAGCACTGAACATATCTGCCAGGATGTTGACAATATTAGTTGGTTCTGTAATTTTCATGCCATTGTGCTGTAACTCAGAGCAGTTCTGGGTGTTGCCATCGAGATTTTTCACATAACTATAGAAAGCTTTGTGGTTGTCCTTAGAATTAGTGGCAATTTTGTTTTCATAGCTAGCTTTGGAGGACCTTATAAGGGATCTCAACTTCTTACTGAGGCTGACCAGGGAGTTCCTCCACTCATGGGATTTTACTCTCTTTTGCAACAGTTTCTTCCTTCTGTTGTACAGTTTGTTTATGACTGGGGACCACCAGATTGGCTTCCTTTTTTTGGAGGATAGCATCTTGGTTCTGTTTGGGATAGCATGATCCATGCACTTGTGTAAGTGTTTATAGAGTGCATTTGTGTAGGATTCAGCAGTTGTAACTGTGTTGTCCATCTGCATAGGTGTCATGAAGTTCACCACTTCTGTCTTAAAAAGCATGAAGTTGGCTTTGGAGAAATTTTTTACCATGGTTTCCTTAATGGGGGGTGGGGGTGGGATGTGGATATCAAGGGTGATTAGCTTATGGTCAGATCAGACAAACGAAAAGTTGACTTCAGGTGTGGAACACCGGTCACTCATGTTGGTAATGACTAGGTCTAGGATATTGTTGCCCCTGGTGGGGGAGTGGATAAGTTGATCCAGGGCATTGGAGTTTAGGAATTCCAGAAAGTGTTGAGCTAAGGAGTTGGTACACGAGTAGTTTTCCCAGTGAATGGTGGGGTAGTTGAAGTTGCCCATTATTGGAGTGTTTGGTTGAACCATAATATTTTCCAGTACATCAAGAAAAGAGGAGTGGGAATCCTGGAGCATGGTGGGGGATCTATAGCAAGCTACAATTTGGACTGCAGTTTTGCCCAGAGTTAGTTGCACTTGGATAACCTCAGATGCATTATGCTGAGCAACTAGCCTGGAGGTGTGGATATCCTTAATGAATATGGACACACCTCCGCCTTTGGTGTTTTGGTCCAGGTTACATGGCCGAAAAGTGTGGTATGAGTTATAGCCTGGTAGTGCAGGGGTGCCTTCTGGAGCCTTGAACCATGTTTCAGTCACTGCACAGATATCAATGTTCTCCATTTTAAGGAGTGCCTCGAGTGAGTGCATTTTGAGATTTAGACTTCTAGCATTGAGTAGCATTACCCTCAGTTTTGCTTGCTAGCTTTGACACGTTACGTGTCACCTGTTACAGTGGTGAATTTGTTATTTGAACCTTGCCTAAAAAAGGCACTATAGGGGCAGCAAGAGCCTTAGCCAGTATCTGGAATCTCAGGGGTGACAGGTGCAGGCCATCTGTGGCAAAGCATCGTGGTCTGTCGACCATGTCATCCCAAGCAGACAGATACTGGATCCCCTTAGAATGACACCAGAAGCTTAGCCAATTGTTGAAGTCAATCATTTTGTCCTTGTACTGCGGTATCATTTGGCAGAATGCTACTCAGGGCTAGGGTCATACCTGCCTGAGCTACAAGATCGGAGAGCTCTTCCATGTCTCTTTTCATGTAGTCCAGTGAGGTACATCTCAGGTCATTCACACCAACATGGACAATGACAGAGTCATATTTGCACTTGTTGTGGAGTGACCTGAGTGCATGGGTTATGTGGTGGATCCTGGTACCTGACTGGAAGCTGACAGTAACCTTCTCCTTGTTTAGCCTGGTGAGTGGGACATCAGTGTACCTGACTATAGAGTCACCTATGACTAGTGTGTTGGGTACGTTGTTTTTCCTTATTGACTGTGGTTGAGTGGCACACTGAGTTTGTGGGCTATGTGTCATTTGTGTTGTGTTGTGGGAAGGAGGTTGCTTGCGTTTCTGCTTTGGAGGTCTCTGTTGCTTAGACAGATTATTATTGAGAGCCCCTGTGAATGTTTTTGTGTTACTATGTGTGGATTTTGGTGGTGTAGATTTAGTGAGACTATGTGATGAGTGTGGTGTGGTGCAAATGTTTACCTTCTCCTCATGACTGTCAAGTTCAGTCTTGGTTGGAGAGAGCTTTACCTCCAGTTTGGCTAGATAAGTGCATCTCTCACAGGTTGTAGTGTTGGGTGGTAGGAGGAGAGGGTTGTCTGTGTACATGACGCAATTTCTACATTGCCTCAAGATGCCCAGATTAATCAGATATACAGTTGAGAACACTGGGAGTTGACCCTTGGACATGTCTGAATAAAAAACGATTTTCTAGATAAGTGAGGAAAGTGAGTACAAGAGCTGTTTGTCTCTATTTTGTGCCAATAGCTACACTAATGCTGTCATGGTTGCATGGGAACAGGAGTATTTATTAAGTGGCCCATATCAAAACAATGTTTTGTTTTTTCATAGATTTGTAGATTATCTTTTTATTTTATAGGCTGGTGCAGAAGAGGAGTTCTCGGAATTTCTCATGTACTTGAATGCAACCACCACTTTTTTAAGGTTTACATCTGTTGTTTCATATGAGAGAATAAACTTTTTGGATGTTCAAGTAAATGTTGAAAAAGGGAGCATATATGCATGCTTGTACAGGAAGGAATGTCATGTTAACCATCATTTAAATAGAGAAAGTATTCACCCTACCTATGTGTTTGACAATATCATTAGGAATCAGGTTTTCAGAGCATCTAGGTTAAACATGAGGGATTTCGATTTCCATCAACAATTGAATAATACAAGGAATGAATTACTGGCCAGAGGTTATGGGGAGAGAGACATATAGAAACAGATGCAAGAAATAGTTAACTTGTGACATACTAAGGCTAGACCTTATTATTCGGATAGATGGTCTGAGGAAAAAGAGACCAGTGGTGATTTCCCTAAGTTAAAAGTGCCATTAAGCTTTTCTAGTGATGTCGGGTCGGTGTCCTCCTGTTGTTTTTAGTTCTACAGAATAATGAACTGGCTGATGAACTGTGTGTCTCACACGTGTAGAAGCATATTGGACTTCATGGCTAGAAAGCACTGAAGATGGCACTGATGGATGACTCTCTCATACCCTTACCCTGACGACCAAGCATCATCCATCAGACATCTGTCAGCTAGCAATTATGAAAAGAGTCTGGAAATCAGGCTTGTCATGAGCTTCTGTGTGGCAGGAAAACTCAAGAATCAGTACTGCAACATTGACTATGAAGAACATAGTTATTTGCTATTTCTTCCATGTTAGATTCTGATGCCCAGCCTGAAGGACAAGATTTTGACTGTGACTGTGTTTCTCATATTCTCTCAATATGTGAGGGAGATTCTGCTTTTCAGCAGTGTTCTTACTCAAATCTTCTCCTGAAGAAGTGTTGTTTATTAATACTACTACCGATATCAGAGACTTTTTTAATAGGAAAAAAAGATGTCTCAGTCTTAACCAAGGTAGTTTGATTTGCTATGTGTGGATTTCCCCTCAAACTGCACCTGTACTGCTATTTTTGCCAGAATTAGAGGATGCCTTTTTGTCAGCCTATGCTTTTCTTGGCAGTCAGCCGTCCACTCCTGAAAACATCTACATATTGTGCTCCAGTCTTATATATTTTTACTAATTCCAAGTCAGATCCTGCAATTACTTCCTTATCAAAGTCAGATTATACTAAGCTTGTTTAGGCTGCCAACCTTGACTCTTGTGACAAATCTGAAAAAGCTTTGGCTAAGTTTGTTAAAAAAAAAGTTTATTTTTCCAACTTACAGTTCAGAATTGTGAATTTCTAGGCAAGTCTATTTTTTTTTTGCTAGCTCACTCTGATAAAGGAATGTAATGACTATTCTCTCTCTTTCATACACAAACACTTCTACGTGCTCTGCAAAGTATAATTATGACACGTTTGTGTCCAGAGCTGCTACCACTGCCTCTGTTTTGAGAAGATTTGCTTAGTTACAAACCATTTTTCTAGAGGATGTCAAATAAGAAAGTTTAAATGCTCCTCTGAATAAAAAAGTCTTATTTGGTCCTTCATCTACTGACGTCCTTAAAGGTTTTGATGAAAATGGAAAGTTAGTTCAAGGGCTACCCAGATTTTTCAACATTTCTTTCTGTAATATAACAGAAAATGTACTTTTAGTTCAGGCTTTTTTTTTTTCAGAAAGCAGAAGAAGCATACTCTTCAATGTTCATGCAATTAGAATTTCAAAAAACATTGGCGTAGAGGAACACATAAGAAAGGAGAATCCTTCTAGAACCAGTGACAATACAGAAAATCATATTAACTATATGACCCTTCTGCAATTTTGCCCCCTCCTGTGCCACCAGATAACTTCAATCAAATGGGTTTTGAGAATCATTCTAAAAGGTTACTTCTGACAGTGGGACTCCCTTCCTCTGTTTCAAGGTATACCTCCATAACATCCCAGTCAAACTGGCCTGCTCCTTCCTTTTCTAAATCAGTTGTTGCCTTGGGTTGTGACAGAACCTGTTCCCTCAGAACAAGCAGGGAGAAGGATTTTATTCAAGAATCATTCTGGTGCCAAAGGACGAATTATCCAAGAGAACTATCCTATACCTTACATTTGTAAACCTTCACTTCATAGTTCCAAAGTTAAAAATAAGTTTTAGTTCTTATTCCTCCTTCCAGTTTTTGGTAATTTTGATTTTAAAATATGCTTAACATCACATTCCAATTGACAACAATCTCAGGTGAATTTTAGATTAATTTCTCTGTATATGGTTTATGTTTTCAGTTTGCTGTTCTATGTTTTGGTTTATCTATAGCTCTGAGAGTGTAAGTGTCTGGCACCTTTAGCTGCCTATTGCAGGTTGTACAACCATCGCAGTTTTCCTAAAACGATTGTCTGAATTGTACAGATTCCTTCAATGATTGTCAGGAGTTACTGGCTTGGGTATTAAACCTGTTTTTCAATGTGGGACTTAAGGTAAACAGAGAGAAATCTTCTTTCATTTCTTTTCACATTATAGTGTTTCTAAGGTATCTTCTTGACAGAACACTTATGAGGCATTTCTTTGTCAAGTCAAAGTTGAGAATTACAAGCAACATTTTCTGACATTTTCAAAATAGACTCAGGCATCTGACAAAGAATGTCTCAGAATTCTCGGTTTGGTTGCCTGAACTATTATTATGATTCCCTTGTCCAGGCTTCATATGAGGAGAAATTCAGTGGTTTATCGTGTTAGTTCAGACTCAACTACAGCACCTCTTATCATTTCAAATTCCAGTGCTGAGTTTTGTAAAAATTGAGTTAAATTGGTGTGTAAATCAGTTGTCTTATAAACAAGATCTTCCCTTCTTCCTGGCATACCCCCAATTAGTAGTTTAATAACACATGCCTCAGACTTTTCTTAGAGAGCTTTGTCTAAAGGGGTAAAAGTGCAGGCCATGTGGAACAAATAATGCAAGCCAAAGCACATAAATCTCAAGGAAATGATGGCTCTCATAATTCTCTCAGATCTCTGAACCTTCTTTGGATCCCATGCCATCTGCTAGTAATCATAGAAAACATATAGTGGTGGGTTAAATAAAAAAAATATGTGGAAGCAAATCTTATCCCTTAGCATACTAGTTATGATAGCATGGGATAGAGCAACTCAGTTCGGTTAATCACTCCAGGCTACATGCATTGTGACAGAGCAAACCTTGTAGCAGACAAGCTAAGCAGGGCCAGTACAGACTTTCATGTAGAGAAGATTAATTCACAGGTCTTCTGGAATTGGTCCACCTGTGGGACACTCTTCGCGTAGGTCTGTTTGCCTCCAGTTAAAGTAGACAGTTAAAGAAATTCTGCTCTAGGACCCCATGCAAGCCAGCCTGAAAGAGAGATGCCTATTCATTCCCATGGACTGGAATGTTCCTGTATGCTTTTCCTCCCTTTCCTTTAATTTCTTTTCAAGATTCAGAATGACTGGACTTCCAAGAGGGCTGCACACATAATTTCAGCTCTCTCAATTTGAAAACAGAAATTCAGAAAAAAGATAGACAGTGAATTTGTGTTTTGGAGTAAATTTCTACTACTGGCTAGTAAGTGCACTGCTTGGATGCCAGCAAGGAAGACATTTAGAGAACCTGAAAGAAAATCACCACCAAAGGTGAGGAGAAAACTCTGGCTGGGAAGAATACTGCAGCTGTACAGAAAAAAGCAGTTCAAGCTCCAGCTTTGGTGAAAGGCATGACTTTCAGTAAACTAGTGGAAAAATAAGTCAAATATGATCAGAGCTGATTAAAATAAATGAATGAATGAAGGACTATATCAGCTCAAATAACAAAAGGATGAAAAATGGAAGAAGCAGATAGTCAGATGAGATGATAAAATTGCAAAAATCAGAGGTTGAAATTAAGAAAAAGTTGGCTGAGTATAACGCTGATGATGAAGAGATGTTTAAAAAAATGGTAGAATTAGAGGGCAGAGCATTCAGGGAAAATTTGAGATTTTCTGCTGTACCACAGAAACTGAAAGGAATAGACTGTATTACTTTTATGAAAGCACTAATAAGCAACTGGACTGGTACTCCACAGCATGAGAGTGTTAATTGAAAAGGCACAGCATGTGTATGCTCCACATCTGGCCATGGGAAAGCAGCCAAGACTTCTAATAGTAAAGATCCAATCCTACCAGTAGAATGAGTTGATTCTGACAAAACTGTGACAGAAGAACAAAGTACTAAAATTTGAAGACAGTGGAGTGTTTATGAAAAATGATTAATCAGTCAGGGAATGTTGAGAGGCAGGTGTGAGATTCAAACTGCTGTATCCAGCTATCTTCAGAATATCTTGCTGGAGGGTCAAATTTATTTCTTGACAAAAAAACATGCTAAAGAAGAAATAAAAAAGTTTGTCCAACAAAAAGTGAGCTATCAAATAGAAGGAAACTCTGTTCCTTATTCTTTTGATTAAAAAGCTCATAGAGAGACTAAGCTGGTGAAACATTTCCTAATGTCCCAAAGGAAAATACTTAAAGGACAGAGAAAAGCAGAGGAGTTGACTAGAAGAACTAGAAGTATGCTGGAAATGAAACAGAGAATGGAGATGGAAGATGGAGATCAACAAAAAGAAAACTAGCAATTTGTAAATGAATGAATAAATGTGGGACTACAAAGCAAATACCACATTTGTGAAATATGCTTGAACAAGAAAATCTGGAAATATTGGACTTTTTTGGCTTTGTTAAACTTTTAGGGGACTCCAAAGCATATGCTGTTCTTTAGTTTGGAACAACATTTAGGAGAGAGTAAGAAGAAGGAAAGTGATAATTGTAAGTAAAACAATTTTTATTTTTAACAGTATTTTTATAAAACATTACATATACTGCATTTTTATACACATAAATCATTTTTATGTTTGTGTTTTATATTGATATTAAAGTAAACACATTTTCTTTATTTATTTCTTTTTCTTTCTTTCTTTCTTTCTTTTTTCTTTCTTTCTTTCTTCTTGTTTAGTTTTAAGAAATGTAGACACTGCAATGTAAAAAGAGAAGAAAGCAGCCTGGACAAAAGCATGTTTAAGATAATAGGCTGTAATCTTGGGTTATTGAGATGATGGATAATTATAAAAGTAAACGGATCATGATACAAGTAAAATTGGCACAATTTTCTTACTTTTGCATAGGGGAATGGCTAGATTAAGGCCCTTGATTTGAACTAACAACAAGTTTTAAGTGGAAGCAAGTAAAGGAAAGAATACTAAATATCATAAAAAATTTTCATTTAGCAAATAAATGTTTACAGTGTAACATGAGAAACGTATAGCTAAAAGCAACTGTGTATCTGGTTCTCATGTTTCTAAGGAGACAAGCTGATAAAAAGGCAATAAAATAGAACACTTTTTTCTTTCAAGGGCTAAAAGGGAATTTTTTCTGAAAGCATTCAAGTTGTGTTCTACATCTGGGAGAGGAATAAAGATAAGACAAAAACAGACAAAAGTTAGTATAAGTGGAAGCATAGACTGCACCATCCATCTTAGAATGGATAACCTTAATTATTGGTCAATTAATGCCTGTGAGTGTAGCTGTCAATATGGGACAATTGTTCTCAGTTTGTTGGTTTTCATTAAACAAAATGTCTTGTGAGATGTGACACAGGTTCAAATGTATATGACAAGAAACACATGTACAAAAGATCAACCCATCAAACTAAAGTGTATGCATGTAACACAAAAGTTGGAACTAGACATTTAAAAAGTTGTTATACATAACAGGTGGGAATAATAACTTCTTACCACAATGGCAAAACTTTCCATATTATCTTTGAACATGAATAGTCTCACAGGTATATACAAAATAGAAAGAATAGTGAACTGTATTAAGAAACGCAGAGTGCAAATAGTTATGCTAAAGGGATTTCAGGACAGTTACTCAGCAGAATATCTGGGACAATAGAAAAGGGGAGTACTTATATTAATTGCTAGAGGAGGTCCAGCAGTGACTGAAGAGGAAAAAAAATAGTAACGGTAAATTTGTAGTAATTAGGGGCTACTGGCAAGGGAGGAAGATTATGCTGGTATGTATTTATATTCCATCTAAAATTGCTTCATTGAAGCTTAAGAAAATTCTACAAGAAAATAATCAGTTTTCAGTAAGAAATAGTACTTATTGTTGGGGATTAGTGTTTGATTTGCAGCAGGGAAAATGTATCTGGGGCCTAGAAGAGAAACTATAACAAAAGAGAATAGATTTTTGAAGATATTTATGAAAGTATTTAGTATGAAGGTATGAATTCAGTGGTAAGAGTTCAGAGAGAATTTACATATTATTCCACAAGGTACAAAAAGCTGGACTAAGATAGAAATTGTATTTCACAGGAACATGTGCATTTAGTTGAAAGTTTTGATAAACATCTAATAACTAGTTCAGATCATGCACCAATAATAGCTAAAATAAAAATAGAGGGTAATGAAAATGAGCCACTGGCATTTCCAAACCTATTTGTTAAACAGAGAGGAATTTAAGGATGGGTGGTGGAAATTATTTGGGAGTTATTAGGGAAGACATAATTTTTTTCAGAAAATATAGCAAGGGAGTTAGATAAAATAAAAGTGGAGTTTAGAAATAGGGTAGAAATAAAATGAAAAGAGTAATGGCAAAGAAGTAACAAGAATTGCTTAGAGGGACTGGCAAAGGCTAAAGTACAGCAGAATAGGAAGAATCTCACAGAGTAAAATGAGGCCCAGCTGCAGAGTGCTAAAGAGAAAATAAGGGACAACCTGGATAATATGCCTGAGTTTAGAAAAATTGCTGTTAAGCAACTATTTTTTGATAATAACTCTAGAGCAGAAAATTTTTTAGAGCAAAAGCTTAGGCAACAGACATTAGAAAGGGTTGTTGCCAAACTTAGTGGGACTATAACAAGGAAAATAACCAGATATCCTGTAGAGGTATTAGAAATATTTCAGAAGTTTTATGAAAATCTGTATAAAGAATAGAAATATGGAAATCAAGAAAAAGTACAAATGAAAATGCTTATGTAATAATTAAATAAACCAAAGTTAGTGGCAGATGAAGCTCAATTATTAACAGGATAGGAGGACATGAGATAAAAATGGTAATATATAACCAATCTATAGAACAGTCACCAGGAACAGATGGTATTCCTGTGGAAGTTAGGAGGGAAGAAAGTGATAAAGATCTGAAAGGTTTTGTTTAACAGTATTTTAAAAGAAGGAAAAGTACCAACATCCTGGAAGAAAGCCGTGGTGGCTGTAATAAATAGAGTCATCATATCCAGCTTCATATAGGCCCATTTTGATTTTAAACCATGATTACAGAGTGCTTATTTCTATAATGGCTAACAAATTGGCAAACGTTATGCCAAAATTAATAGATATGGACCAATATGGTTTTGTGGAGGAGTGAGCAACATTTGACAATACTAACAGAACAATGATGATCCAGAGGGAAGTAGAATGTAAGAAAAATACCACTTTTGTTGGTGGTCTTGATGCAGAGAAAGCATTCAACAGAGTAAGCTGATATTTTATGTGTAGGGCAGCAGAACCATTCGTATTAGGGATTGGAGGTGAAATGGGGCACCCACTCTGATAAGTTCTGTTTGAACAGAGGAACCAGTCAGTGGTGTCATCTTTCCCCTTTGTTATTTGCTTTATATTTAAAACCACTGGCAAAGAAAATAATGGACTCAGGAATTCATGGAGATAATTAGCATGGTAATTAAGAAAAGTATGCTTTATTTGCAGATGATATTATTTTCTACCCGATAACTGCGGTAGTGGTGCTGCGGTAGCATTGTCACCTCACAGTAAGACATTGTCCTGTTTGATTCTCAGCTAAAGCGTCTTCTGTGTGGAGACATGCGTGAATAGGCGTACCTTCGTTGAAGGTTGTGCATCAGGCCTGGCAAGTCGGTACGTAAAAATCTACTGCCAATCATTAGCAGACCAGAGTTCCGCTGTGGCAATCCCTAACTGGGAAAAGCCAAAAGATACATTATTTTCTACCTGATAACACTAGAAAATCATATTTCAGTATTGTGAAACATTCTGAGACAGTTTCATGTCTTTTTTGGGATATAAAATTAATGAAGATAAAACAAAGATAATTGTTGTAAACTATGTATTCACACACATTGGTTTACTAATATCCATATTTATGGGGACATAATAAAAAAGTGGTTAGGAGTGTGGGTTAAAAAGGATTCTGTTACAGCAGTTATAGATATGTGGGAAGAGACTAAACAAGATAATACAAAAACTGAAAAAATGGAAGGTATATTTTATAGATATGGATAGCAAGATATGAACAGTGAAAATGTTTTTAGTCCCTTTATTTTTATACACAGGTCAAGCATGTTTTTATCAATACCACTGAAGAAGTTGTGGATAGCAATTAATAAAGACTTGAACGATTTTATCTGGGAAGGGAAGAGGTCAAGAGTCATGTGGAATGAGGTGATCTTTCTAATGGAACAAGGTGGTTTAGAATTACTCAATTTAAAGGGGTATTTCAGAACTACACAGTTATGGTACCTACACACAGCACAAGTAGAAAGCTGTACTGCAAAATGGAAAGGGATGATGATAAATGGGGCGGGGTGTTCAAGAAATAAGGAGAGACTGAGATTCTGGATACAGATCATTAAAAAGAATAAAAACAACCATACAGAATATTATAAAGTAGCAGAAAGTAATGGGAATGGAGAAAGGAGATACAACCCAGAGGGATAACTCCAATTAGAAGTACAGAGAATATGCAAGAGGGGGCTGGAATTTACTGGAAGAAGCCAGCAAAGGAACTAAGGTATTGGGAGCAAATAATTAGAGAGAGAAAGGTAGAAAGACCAAGAATACATTTGGACTGCAGGTTAGAGACTGCCTTCTCTATCAAGGATTGATATCAGAGTATAGGCAAAGAGAAAGGGATAGGGGAATCCTAAGAGAAAGATCAGCAATAGTACAGTTTTTAGAAGACTCTAGAACATAAACTGCTGTTTAAAAGGGATAATTAGTAGGGCATATAAAATATTGCATGATGACTATAGGAATAAATCAGAGATTTGGAAGAGAGATCAGATAAGCAATTCAAAAAGAAACAATGGGAGGAAATATTTGTCATCCAAATATGAAACAAAGTCTAGAAGATTTATGATTTTTGTTTGGAATTATTTGTATATGTATTTTTACACTTCATGCAGGCTCCAAAGAGGTTTTCTTCAGGTAGATTACAAATGTTAGAGATGTGATGGGGAAGCAAGAGACAACGGGGAACATAGTTTTGGAAGTGTAATGAACTGGCAGACGTTAAAAATGCCCTGTAGACTACTGTTTTAGAAATACTATGTTTGCAAATTGTTGCTCTATGGAAATTCTTTTTTTTGAGCTGTGTTACAGAATCAGAATTGCTAGACATAGTAATTCCTTGCCGAGTTTAATTCTGGTGGCTGCCAAAAAAGCAGTTACTAGAAAATGGAAATCAAAGTTTAAAACAACCATGCTAGAAGTAGTGAATATAGTCACAGAGACAAAAGAACTGGAAGTGAGAGCTTTAGAAAATAGCAGGAGCAAATGACATACAAAAACAGGAATTGTGAGAAAGATACATGCAATATAATGTTTTGGAGGAGGAATATAGTTTAGGAAAGGCAGGAACTGAATAAGCTATGTAATATTCCAGTGACAATGATGGTATAGAAGATTAATTGTGATGTTTAATGTTTGCAACTGAAAATATGTCAACATGGTTGTTTTCATTTATATAAAAGTATGATTGCCTATGTTATGAATGAAAATTCAATAAAGGTGTTTCTTGTTTAAAAAAAAAAGATTCAGAGGGACTCTGAAAAGATAATTCTGGAGATCTCCTTTTGACTCAGGCAACAGTGATCTTCCTTACTTTAGAAATTGGCCAAGGGCAATTACCACAAGCTTCTTCACAATATGTACTTACATAGGACGGGGGAGTTTGGTACACTGTAATGTTCAACCTCTTTAACTGACTGAATGGATGACAGAATTTTAGCACCTTTTAGCCACCTTTTTTCTGAGGACATGCAGCAGATATTAAAGGAAGCAAAAACAAATGCTACTATAAAATCATATAAGGATAAGTGGATAAGAAGAAAATATTTTCTTGCAGGCACTAGGAACCTTTTAATGGGCACATTCTTGTGAGACATCAGTATTTGTCTGACGTATTATCATCTGGTCTTTCTTATTCTGCTTTCAACATTTAAGTATCATCCATTTCTGCTTGTCTACCCCAGGATCCCCTCTTTCTACTTTACTTCTGGTGAAACATGTTTTTGAAAGGGATTTTACCTATTCATTCAGCTAGTAGGCAGATGGCACCTGCTTTTCATCTTAATTTTGGTTTAGAAAAGCTTACATTGTCAATTGTTGAACCAGCTTAGAAGTCTGAATTGATGTTCTTATTTTCTTAAACAGTGTGTGACTTGCAAGACCTTATGGTGAGCAAGTCCTTATTTATGTTTAATGTTTCAGAGTTTATATTAAGCCAGGCTACTCATCTCCGTGTTTTTTCCACAGGGCTTGAAAATGAGGAAGAAACAGTAATCCACACTCCAGATATCCACAGGCAGCTCAGATAATATATTGATTTAATAACATCTTTCAGGACATCTGATCAACTGCTTGTCTCTTCTGAATGTAAGAATAGACAACTAGTGTCTAAACAAACAATTTCTAAATGATCACATGTTGCAATGTTTTGTTATTCTCAACACAACAAGTAATTTCCATTTCCAGGCAAAGTCAGGGTACATTTTAATAGATCCCTGGCTACTTGTGGCTTTTTCGAAAGGGGTAGACTCCAGAAGAATTCATTCTAGAGGCAGCAACCAGATTATCAATGCAAACTTTTACCAGGCACTGTAAACTGGATTTCTTCTCTACGCCTAGAGCAGGCCTTGCTAGGACTATTCCACAAGGGATCCTGGCCTTTGATCCAACTTCCTCCTTCCTAATTCTATGAGCATTGATTTTCATCCCATACAGCTTATTGCTACTGCAGCAGTGATCTTATGATGAGCATCTAACACCTCACATACTCAACTGGGTGTTTACTAACTTGCAGAAAGTATCCATCCTAGCTATGTGCAGTTGAATAACCTGCACTCCATCTTACGATCTTCCTCCTTCGCTCTTTCCTATTTTCCCAATTTCCTGTACTCCATCTTCCTCCTTCGCTCTTTCCTATTTTCCCAATTTCTCCTTTCTTTTTCCTGCTTCTCCTTATGTAATTATGTACATATATTTTGCATTTGATACATTTGCTTGACTGTAACAAGTATGCAAACCACTATATAAATGCACAGTTTCCAGTATTTATGTATTATATGTGTTGATCTCTACGTATATATACAGTACATAATCATTTACTTTATATATTAATGTCATACAATTTTGGTTTCTATTCATGTAATGTGAGATAAGCCTGCAATTGCTCATTTCTGATCAGTGCTGTATTCCATTAAGTAAACACAAATTAATAAAATAAATAAAACATAGTACAGATGTATAAGTAAACTTACAATAACAGTAGATGTTTGAATAGATCAGTGCTGTAGTAGCTAGTGCCCCCCACATCCCCCTATTTTTGCTGTTTTTACCAGGGTGTGGGATTTGTGATTGGTATATTCCTGTTCTGCTGGGCTTTGGCCTCCCTAGCCTCTGGGGCAAGAAAGCTCAGACATATTTTGCAGCCTAGCCACTGTTCATATTCATAGCCTCACACTTGCCAGAGGCTAAGGTGTGTGGATGGAGCGATAAAGCTTAGGAGACCTGTATGGTTAGGTCCGATCCTTGGCAGGATGATCTATATAGCTTATGGCTACTGCAGCAGTGATATAGTCAAACATCTGCTGTTATGGTAAGTTTTCTTACAGCTGCACTATGTTCACTGTTGTTATATCACCCAGTCTGAAAAAGCAACCTTCTGGCTTCAGCCAAGGCTATAGCTGTTGGCAGTGCAGTAGTCCCCCTATCCTGCTAATATGTTGTTCTACTTATCTCAAAATCTGCACTGCAGAGAAGGAAAAATCCTACCAGAATTGTGGTTCCCTAGTACTCTGTGGTACAGCAAACCCTGATACCTGCATCATCTGTCTCCACAAAGTGACACTGCTGAGCTATCGAAATACCACATTCCATGACCATCATCAAACCTAGTGAATGAAGCATCTTTACTAACCACTCATAGGCATAACGGCGGAGCACAGCACAGCAGGAAAAATATACTTATTATACCATCCTAAACAGCATCTTTGTACTGTACTGAGATGCAACAGCATGTACTAAATGTGCACAAAGAGCCTGCATGCCTCTATGTTTATGAATACCACAGCGAGTTTCTATAGCACACATATGGGAGCAAATATTAACATTATTTTCTGGATGATGAGGTTTGTTTCTTAAATAAAAATTATCTGCACACAAGCCCAGTTTGCTGGTCAGATATTAAAGAGTTTCATTGTTTCTACATATCTAAAAATTGAGGAAAGGTTTTAGACATAGTACACACATCCTGGATTCACAAAAAAATACTCATTTTCACAAAACATTGTTCTGAGGAATAGAAAAAGGCAAAATATATACATACTGTGAAAAATCAACTACAAACCTTCCTTTGTACACATCATTTTTGATTTATTTTTCTGCTTTGTATGGATATACACCTACACATTTTCAGTGGAGGCCAGGGAGAAAAGCTCCAAAACGGTTACAGAAATTATTATATAACATGATCTATAAATGGTATAGACAAGATACAGATGTTAAATATTACAACTGAAGCAGTGATACAATCCATACATATACATATGAATGTGTGTGTGTGTGTGTGTGTGTGTGTGTGTGTGTGTGTGTGTGTGTGTGTGTGTGTATATAGATATATATATATATATATATATATACATATATATACATATTTATGGGTCTACTTCAGATGATTGATATGGCCGAGGACTAGCTGATCAAAATTTTAAAACTTTGAACATCTAATAAAAAAAAAAAAAATTCTGTTACATTTTTGATGGGGGCAAGCCCCCCTCCACCCCCCAACTCCATGCTAATTAAATAAACCAACTCCGTGATTGCACTACAGTGAGGAAAACAGCAAAATTCCCATTCTGCGCTGTATGTCAGATTCCATTCAGAATGTTTGAAGTTTCAAAACTTCGATCATCTGGTCCTTGGAAATATGATGTTTAAAGTTTTGAAATTTCGATTATCTGAAGAGGACCCATATAAATATATATATATATATATATATATATATATATATATATATATATGCATATTTATACATAGACACGCACAACACATTGCATTGCTGTTTGAGCTTTTCTTTCCTGGGAATTTGCTAAAAAAGTGGTATATAGTTTACTGTCATGTACTCAGAGGCAGTCAAGTCCATCTGGTCGAGTCCCACATTGCAAACATTGTAATGTCAAAAACTGACATTACTGATTATCCAACCTTGCCCCCTTCTGGACCCATGGTAATGCTTGTTCCTGGGTCCAGAGGGGTAGGGAGTTTCGAGGTTCAGTGTTTATGTCAGTTATACTGGAGTTTCAGCATTCTGACATTCATGGAATAGTTTTGAGCATAGGAGGACTCGACTGCCTGTGAGACAAGTACATGACAGTAAACCATGTATACACATATATATGTTTGCAATACAAATTCTTAGCTTCTATATTTCCTAGTCAGTGGCATAGAGGGATAAAGGTATGGCTATGATCCAGATGAGACATGTAATACAGCAGCAGCTGTATTACTGCAGCTGATTAAGGTTAAATGAGGAGTACTGGAGATATATATGCTCATAGCTAAAAGGAAAGGAAACAAAAGGAAAGGATGAGATGACCATGTATCTTTGTATGCACCTACTTGTGAAGAGGGCACACTTGATGAGAAGCATCTGCTTCCAACAGGAGTGGGGCTACTTTCCAATTATATCACCTGTAAAATAAGTAATAATCCTGTTTGTGCCTTATTTTAAATGTCCCACAACAGTTCCAAGTCCCCACTAGTATCTAGAGGACATGTACGTATTCAAACTGGGATATGTGACAAAGGATTGAAATTTAAAAAACTTGTCCCTGGACTCTGAAGGGTGCACCGTTGTTAGTGAATCAACAGGCATTTTGTATTTGCATTGCAGTGCCCTGACGTTGAAGGTACTGCAGGAGTAACCTTCCCTGTGATCTGTTGGGATGAGCATACAAATAATGTGGGGCTTCTTGGTTGATTGAGAACAGAAGGACATTCCTACAGTTTCTCACTACAGCTGCCTCCTTATGCTCTTTTCTGTTCTGTATAGCGTTTGATTAGTTTTCTTTTCCCTTCTCTACTCTGCAAAACTTTATCACCACACAGTAATAGTACAACCCACAGTGAGTATACTATTCCAATGCACACTCCTCTGTTTTCCTTTTACAGATTCATCTCTGTCCTCAAAAGTTCCAAACAAATGCAGTTCATCCATAATAATCTAGTTATTAAGTAAACATGTGTCATCTGCAGAAGGAACTATTTTATTTTCTCCCTTCTGTTCCTATCAACAGTGTTTTTTATTTATAATTGAGATAAAAATCCTTAAATTATGAAAATAAATGGTATATAACAATGTGTTTGAAGGACAGTCTTCTTTCAAACATTTTCTATAACATAATAGTCACTAACATGCTTTTTATTCTTTATTGCCATCCTTCCTTTAGCATTTTTGTATAAGCCTTGGCTATTAACTATGCAAATGCTCCCAAATATTCTCTTTCTTAAAATTTTCTCATGATATGCCACTACCTGTTCAAAAATCATTATCTGTCTATGTACATCACATATCCTAAAGCCTCTCATTCCCTCCCCTCCACATGCTTGAGATGCAAATGCTCAAACATCAGTAGATGTATAAAAAATGACGATCACCATAAAGCCGAGTGCAGTTTCCCACAGGAAATCATTGCTTTTGCTGTTTTTATGTGTGAGCCAGCAATGATTATGTTTCCCTTCTTCAAAACAATATGACTGTGGACTTGGTATGTATTAGTCCAGGGGGCACTGGGGCTGCTCCTTTCAGCATGTCAACTTTTATGAAGTCGATGTTTCTTAGTAGAACCCTTTCCATTTCTTCAGGAAAAATATCCCTCTTACCCCACATGACTATTACTATCCAATGTATTTATAAGTTCCCCAGTTTAATTTCTATACCGTATTTTTTAAGTAACTCATTGCTTACATTTAAAATAAATACAGTGGGTATAACAAGTGTTCACACCACTGTTAAAATGCCAGGGTTTTGTGATAAAAAAAAATGAGACCACAATAAATCATTCAAAAGTTTTCCCACCTTTAATGTGACCTATAACCGGTACAATTCAATTGAAAAACAAACAAATCTGTTAGGAAAAAATATAAAAAACATACAATACACTGGTTGCATAAGTGTGCACACCCTTAAACTAATACTTTGTTGTGTGTGCACACCCTTAAACTAATACTTTGTTGAAGCATCTTCTGATTTAATTACAGCATTCAGTCTTCTTGGGTACACACCTGCCATCAATTAAAGAGACTCTGATTAACCCTAAATAAAGTTCAGCTGTCCTAGTAGGATTTTCCTGACATTTACTCAGTTGCCTGCTATAGCAAAAGCCATGGTTTGCAGAGAGCTTACAAAGCATCAAAGGGATCTCATTGTTGAAAGGTACCAGTCAGGAGAAGGGTACAAAACAATGTCCACAGCATTAGATATACCATGGAACACAGTGAAGACAGTCATCAAAAAGTGAAGATAATATGGGACAATAGTGACATTGTAAAGAACTGGACGTCCCTCCAAAATTGATGAAAAACAAGACAAAAACTGGTCAGGGAGGCTGCCAAGAGACCTACAGCAACACTGAAGGAGCTACAGGAATTTCTGGCAAGTACTGGTTGTGTACTACATGTGACAAAAATCTCCTATATTCTCTATATGTCTGGACTTTGGTGTTGCAAAATGGAAGCCTTTTCTTACACAGAAAAAAATCCAGGCCTGGTTAAAATTTGAAAACAATACATCAAGTCTCCCAAAAGCATGTGGGAAAATGTGTTATGTTCTGATGAGACCAAGGTTGAACTTTCCGGCCACAATTCCAAAAGGTACGTTTGGCGCAAAAACTACACTTCTCATCAGCAAAAGAACACCATCCCCACGGTGAAGCATTGTGGTGGCAGTATCATGCTTTGGGGTTGCTTTTCCTTCAGCTGGAACTGGGGCTTTAGTCAAGGTGGAGGGAATTATGAATAGTTCCAAATACCAGTCACTTTTGGCCCAAAACCTTCAGGTGTCTGCTAGAAAGCTGAAGATGAAGAGGAATTTCACCTTTCAACATGACAATGACCCCAAGCATGCATCCAGATCAACAAAAGAATGGCTTCACCGGAAAAAAATTAAAATTTTGCAATGGCCCAACCAGAGCCTGGACCTAACTCCAACAGAAAATCTGTGGGGTGACCTGAAAAGGGCTGTGCACAAGAGATGCCCATGCAATCTCACAGATTTGGAGCACTTTTGCAAGGAAGAGTGGGTAAATATTGCCAAGTCAAGATGCGCCATGCTGATAAGACTCCTATCCAAGAAGACTAAATGCTGTATTTAAATCAAAAGGTGCTTCAACAAAGTATTAGTTTAAGGGTGTGTACACACAACAAAGTATTAATTTAAGGGAGTGCACACTTATGCAACCAGCATACTGTACGTTTTTTATTTTTTACATTTTTTCCCCTAACAGATTTGTTTGTTTATCAATTGAATTGTACAGGTTATAGGTGACATTAAAGGTGGGAAAAGTTTTGAAATTATTTAGTGTGGTCTCATTTTTTTATATCACAAAAGCCTGGCATTTTAACAGGGGTGTGTACACTTTATAGCTACTATATTTGTCTTTTACTCACCAGGCATGTTTTACTTCATTTTGTGTGGAAAATGCATATTCTTTCCTTGAATTCTCAGTTTGCCTATATGTCTCTTGAAATAATATTGTTTGCTACTGTTCTGTATGTTATTAAGTTATCTCTACAATATTCTGCAAGCAAACAGTGGCAATTTTCCTGTCCTACCTACCTGTTATACCACCAAATGCATTTACGCCTTTTTGTTTTATAACTTATATTTCTATGTTATCTCTGTATTTAATGATCTAATTTCTAAAGTCCTAAAATAACTTCTTCACATAGTTTTCACCCCCTATTTATAGCTTATTATACAATGGTAGCTCGTTAGTATGCAAAAACATGCACGTCGATTGGTCAGCCCAACCAGCATACCCATTGTAAAATTGAGCATATACCAAAAGAAAAAAGTACAACTGGACTTTCTTCTATTAATATATGTTATGGAACTCAATGCCCAGCAGCATACATCCTGTTACTCTAGCAGTTTTCTAATTTTATAACAGCCACATTTAGAATAGGGCCTTTGTCCCCCTTATTTAAGGCTTTGCAGTTTTCTTGAGGTAAGAAGTTAAGAGGTATTTATGGAGGGCAGAGAAAATACAAAGAAAAACAGATTTGTTAT